>NW_018164519.1:145452-147465 GCF_001263595.1 Phalaenopsis equestris | reverse complement strand
ATTAATAAATGGAATTCCTGAGAATAAATTATGTAGAACCATTTAGCACAACCAACTACCATAAAATCCCAAATTGGGAACCAGTTAAACATTTTGTCATTATTGAAAATCCACCATGCACGAGAAATGGGGAGTTTGCATAATAATGATGATAATTAATAGTGACAATAATAAATAGTAAAATTTATGTATATTTAAATAGTGAATAAATCCAAAAATAGTTCCCCATCTATTAGTGTGGCTTGTATCATATTTCTCCAATATAGCCCCATGATTATACAAAAAAAATTCAAAATGGTCCATCAGGAAGAAATAAATGAAAATTGGAATAAAATTATGATTTTAATTTAGTCCCTCCATTATATAAATTGTGTTCCTCCGACACACAGCCATTGAACCAATATACGCTTCAAATTCTGTATGGTTGCTCCATCACTGCATTCATCCCAAAAAACATATAGTTCGATTTTACACAAAATGTTTCTCAAAATGCTTTCATTTAGGTTTCCATGTCTGAGTGGGCCATTCATTTTGTTCATGGAACCCGCAATATGACAAAAAATTTCACACTTGCCGACAGCTTCTTGGCCAAAACCTAGCACAGGTTCCTTCCGCATTCATGATTCTACCTTATCTATCGGAAAGTACAAAAGACAGCCCCTTTCTTTGTTAAACTCCTGCATCTCATTCTATATATCTCGTTTAAAACTACTCTTTGAATCCTAAAAATTCTTGTCACACTTGCCTCATATGCCTGCTCATCAGTTGAAAACAACTCATATTTTCTAGCAGATCTGATATCATGTCAACCGATCTGCCGCTTGAATGTTCGGAGCTACTTGCTCGATTCCCCACAAACCATCAGATCCAGCAGAAAAGTTAGTGAATAACGGAATAATTACCTTGTACTGAGAATTAAGCTCCTCCTTGAGCTCCGGTATCTCTCCTTTCTTGGTAGTAGAGAAATATTTAGAGTCATGCCCGCTCATCTTTGATCCTTGCCCCCCTTTTGCCTTATCGTCCTCTTTTCCTTAAGGGCCGGTCTCGTAACGGATTTAGAGCAGGATTTAAGCTGGATTAACCTAATAAATCTTGCCAGACGGTCATTTTTGAGAAAATAAATCCTCGGATATGATAGAGCAGGATTTCAAGGTGGATTTTGTAGATCCAGAACAAACGCCTCGCGCGGAAAAGAAAGACGTGAAGTTACCTTCCTCAGGAGGAAGGAGGAGAAAAATGGGAGCTTCGGGTCACTATATGCCGTGATCCCGTCGTTGCGTTGTCAGTTTTGCGACTGGATCGCGAGGGTTCGGTCACGAAGGCGATTGTTTTGGACGGAACAGAGACGGGGAGTGAAATGCGAATGCAGGCGAGGGTTTCATTAATTTAATTTTATTAATTTTACTGAATAATAATTAAAATTAATTAAAATATTATCATATTAATTAAACTTAAATAACTTTATACTTATTATTTATTTATTAATTAGTTAAAATATAAATATTAAATTTTTATTCATCCAATAAATGTATAAATAATTTTAAATTATTTATACGTCTATCTCCATCTATATTTGTTCTATATTAGTGATATTTTACATCCGATTTATTCATGATTAGAAGCAATGTTCACACCATGAATCCTAAGCCCAACACATCAATAGATGTGCAATAATATTACAACATCCATAGACAGGTCATAGACTAAAAACGGTGACATAAATCCAACGAAGGGATAAAATGATTGGATGTAGCCCAATCAAATGAATCAACTCGAAAACTAGAGCTACAGTGGCCCACCCTTCTCATGATTTAAGAAATATTGTATCATGTTGAATAGACTTGAAACAACCCGACAAATGTAGTTGGTTGCAATGATTATTATTGATGGTTGATAACAGATGATAGTCGATACAGACCTCTCGTAATCAGTAGCAATCTCAGTGGATAATGATGGCCTTTGGTGTTTGATGATGAACTATGGTGGTCAGTCCCAATGTCAGGTAATCAGTTA
>NW_018164519.1:134416-145352 GCF_001263595.1 Phalaenopsis equestris | reverse complement strand
TAAATTACAATTAATTAGCATTTTAATATTTAGTAACCATTTATTATTTTAAATTTTATTTAATTAATCAAATTTTAATAATTTATTATTTTTATTAATTAATCATAAATTAACTATGTATCAAGCTTAGGTCAATTGTATATAAATTAATAAAATTAAAAGTAGCTTATAAAATAATGTATCAATTAATTAATCATTAATTAATTTTTAATTAAATGAAATAAATTTAACCTCAATTATGTTAACTAAACATACGAAACCAACAAAAATCTCGCACTTCAAAAACAAGCCTTCATAAACAATCATATGATTTATAAATGTTTTTAAGTGTTAAAAATTTAGTATAGCAAATTAATAATATAATATAATTATTAAATCTAATTAAATTAAATTAAAATTTTTTATTTTTGATTGTGCTAATAAATATTTAAACATTTATTGAAAAAATTAATTATTATTAAATTGAAAATAATTGTATTAAATAATAACTTAATAATTAATAATTAATTAAATAATATTTAAAAAATAAGCAAACCTTATTTTTTATTTGTTTCATATTTTTTGTTTTGAAAAAAAAAATAATTGATCCCAAATAGCGCCTTAACTAATCAGTTATTAAATTAATTAATCATTATTTAAATTATATAAAATTAATTAATTTTAAATTATATTTTTATTAATTATTAATTAAATAATTACATGTAAATTTATTTAATTTTACTGAATTTATTAACATTTTTATTAATTACCCTATCATTTATTAATAAATTAAATGATCTTCAATAAACTAAATAAACGCCACAAGCTCATCTTCCTCCCCCGAAACCCTTGCCGACGAGCCCCGCTACCCGTCCCGCCTTAGAACTAACTGGGAAGGCAACGACGGCATCGCGGCATACGAAGACCTCCGAAACTCCCATCTTTCTACTCCTCCCCGTTCGGCTCCTACCAGAACCCATTAAGGAAGGTAACCCTCGTCTTTCCCCCCCTTCCTCACCCCCCACATTCGCGCGCTTCAGCTTCTCCGTATTCCAACAGGATTTATTAAATCCTCGATTAAAGGAAAAACGGAGGAAAAGCTGGATTTAATAACCTGTAGGATTTTAAAGATCGGAATTTTACATACGTAGCACCCAATTCGTATGCATTTACGCATCACACACCAAAACTTAAATTTTTACAAACGCAGCACTCTAGCTATGCATGAAAATGTGGATTTCACTGTTCCACACTGTTGAAAAGGAAAAAATATTACATCAGTACTATGCACGTAGCGTGCCTACCCAATAAAATCACGCCATTAACATTTTTATTAATTACCCTATCATTTATTAATAAATTAAATGATCTTCAATAAACTAAATAAACGCCACAAGCTCATCTTCCTCCCCCGAAACCCTTGCCGACGAGCCCCGCTACCCGTCCCGCCTTAGAACTAACTGGGAAGGCAACGACGGCATCGCGGCATACGAAGACCTCCGAAACTCCCATCTTTCTACTCCTCCCCGTTCGGCTCCTACCAGAACCCATTAAGGAAGGTAACCCTCGTCTTTCCCCCCCTTCCTCACCCCCCACATTCGCGCGCTTCAGCTTCTCCGTATTCCAACAGGATTTATTAAATCCTCGATTAAAGGAAAAACGGAGGAAAAGCTGGATTTAATAACCTGTAGGATTTTAAAGATCGGAATTTTACATACGTAGCACCCAATTCGTATGCATTTACGCATCACACACCAAAACTTAAATTTTTACAAACGCAGCACTCTAGCTATGCATGAAAATGTGGATTTCACTGTTCCACACTGTTGAAAAGTGTGAATTGTGTGCTGGGTTTGTAAACGTGACAGTTTTGGTGTGAGATACGTAGATGCATAAGAATTGGGTGCTGTGTATGGGATTTAGTTTAAATACTGCAAAAATCCGGCAACCAAACTGCCACTCCAACAGGATTGACCAAAAATCGGGGATTCAGGGCAAAACGGAGGAGAAACCGGGATTTAAAAGTCCGTAGGATTTGAAGCTGTAATCTTTTTGGCTGGATTCTGGTTAAATCCTCCTTAAATTCATTGATGATGTTAGTTGAGCATTCCATATACCACTAACCAATCATAAATTTCCTTATATTTTCAATAAGGAATGATTTTTGCCACTCTGCAGTTCTCATGTTTCCTATGCGGGATTTGGATGATGATTTATTTCTTCAACCTGAAACCATGACTGGTAATGCAATAGCTTTCTCTGGTTGCTTTCTTTTTGGGTTGGGACAGATCATATGATTTTGAACATTGACATTTTTCTTTTACATTGAGTTGCAGAGACCTTGCATTCTGATTCTGTTTTAGGGGATGATATCCTTGCAACTGTTACAACCGCAGGTAATTTAAAATTTGCACATTTTAATTTTGTGGAAGATTTACATACATACCGCTCAATTCTGATGTATTTGCTTGTCTGATATCTAAACTTCAATTTATACATACATTCCACCTTTCCTATGCATGAAAAGTTGTATTTGTTACTCCTTTTCTTCTTCTTGCTGGTTAAATTTTCCATTAAATTCAGTTGCAGAAAGATCTAGTAAATTTAATCCCAAGTGTCGCATTATCAACAACCGTAATCAACCTAAGCCTTCAAAATGTAGAGCTTCTGAAAGCCCATTTTCCACCTCGAAATTTCACAATGCTGCAGATGGTAAGTGACTTTTAAAAGGACCATTCTCTAATTAAAAGCTTTGAACTTTTTTATTTTGTGCTTTTCTTCTTCTATTTTATCGGAATGACTATTTTATCTTCTAATATCATCAATCAGAACCCCCGTCCATGACAAAAGGTGCAAAATCAAATTTTGGTAATCTATGACTTCTTAATTTTAGATCCTCTAGATTTGATTCAATACATATTGGTTAACTATGTTGATGTCGTTTCAGAATTTTCAGAGTTGGAGTCTCTCCCCCTACATGATGAATTCTCAGATCTTCATGGTCTTAGCTTCTCTGCGGATGGCCTAAATGAATCATTGGAAGTTAAGGCTCAGAACTGTTCTCCAGCCCACTCAATCGAAGAGAGGGTTTGCTGTGGAAATATTATTGATTTAGAAGCTCAATCTCTCGTTGAAAATGAGGATCTTCCTTCCATGGAAACAGAGCAAACAACCAATGTGAGTTGTACTAGTAAACTCGTATCATTGTGAATTGTGTAAAAGATTTTTTTTTTTTTGGGTATTCTTGAGATGAAAATTGGGATTCTTATATACATGTCTCACACCTAAACTTTCTTGTTCACACATATAGCAATCAAATCTTTAGTATTAAATCGAAAATAGCACTATTACCATTTTCTAAAAGTCAAATGCACATTTTCATGCATAGGTTTAAAGTACCAAAGTGCTATCTATTCTGTATGAAAGTTCATGTGAGATATGTAAATACATAAGAATTGTTCACTATGTATGTAAATTTCCCAAGAAAATTTGATTGGTCCTTATGATATATTGGCTATACATTTCAAATGCAAGCATATTGAAGAACCAAACCTTGAAGATTCAACGCCTAATATTGTGCCAAATGATGACACTGGACAATCATCAAGGAAGACTCGTCAACGGAATAAGAAGTTAAAAACCAGTGAGGAAAACATTTCCTGTAAAACTCATGATGGTGAAAATACCGTCTCAGAAATGGATGATGATTATGATGGTGAAGGTTACAATGATAATAGTATGCCAAAGCAAAAGAGGTGGAAGCTTCCAAAAAGATCAAGCAAGAAAAGCCGCGAACAGGAAAATCCAATCGAGAGTAATGAAAAGGCTGCAGGAGAACCTGGGTCAACAGTTGAAGCTTCTCATACTCCAAAGAAAAAGCTTCCGCATGGTAGTAGTCGATGTAAAAGAACAAAGAGGCAAGGTATGAGAGTAACTTTTGAACCTCAAGTCTTAACAATTAGTGCAGGTTTTTGGATTATCTCTTTTTAGGGAATTTTACATACATAGCACATATCTCACGCCTTAAGTTTCATATTTACATACATAACACTTTTGGTGCTTTAAATCTATCCATGAAAAGGTGAATTTCACTTTTAAAAAGTGGCAATAGGGTTATTTTTTGATGTGATATCAAGGATTTGAGTGCTATGTTTGTAACTATGAAAGTTTGAGTTTGAGATATGTAAATTCAGAAGAATTATGTGCCATGCATGTAAATGCCCCTTCTTTTCAATCCATTAATTCATTCATCTACAGTGAATAAGGCCTTGCTGGATATACCTGATGATGAACTGGATAGAAAACAAATTGCTATAAGGGATCTCATCCGGCTTGCGGGTTTTAAGGAACGATTATCAGTACGTCATATAATTTGTAATACTTTAATATCGTCTAATAGTTTGCCGGTGATAATGATTCTTATTTATTAATAGTAATTTATGGTTATTTTGCAGAATAAAGTAGAAGCTGTTTTTAAAAACCTTTTTGACAACCAGAGGTATGATGATAAAATCACTTACACCCAATAGCATGATAAGCTCCTTGCTCCTAAATTTGTGGCCTACATTTATGTTATTTCCACTGAATTATGTATAAAACAACAAATAATGATCTATCTGAATTATTTGAAGCAAATAGATCATAAAAATTATGAAATACATTTATTTTCATGTTTACTCATGACTATTCAATTAATATTGGACTAAATAATATTGCCTTAGTGTTGGTGCCTCAGGCCTTGAGCCGAGGAGTGGGGACTAGCCAGCACTACCTCAACCAACATTTAATTTTCTTAGAAGCATCTATATGCGATCTATATTGAAAATTAATAATGAATGAAATGATAACAAAATTTGTGTACATTTAATGACTTAAAAAGTTAATATCAATGAACTTATTCATAGGTAATGGCAGAAGAGGAGCTAGAGAATATGAGCAATATTTTTTTTAGAAAGAAACATTAATTAATCCACTTAAAACTTTATGTTTCTTTGGTATTTACCATGGTTAGTTAAAAAAGGAGAAGTTAATGAAAGTGCTACAATTATATGCCTAAAAGCTAAACTATATCTAGTCAATTTTGTTATTTGGAATTACAAAAATGAAATAAAATGTGTTATATTTCCATTTTCTTTCAGCTAAATATCACATATGGCTTTTATATGCCACAGCCTTTGCATCTGCTTGCATGGTTCTCATGCATATCTTCAGTTGCAATCCCTCACCAGTCTAATGGCTGAATCCAGAGTTTTTTTGTTAGGTTTTTGATGTGTTTAATTGATTTGCCTAGAAAATTTACTTAAATCTGACTATGACTTGCATGAAAAATTCTATTCCCAACATTACTTCATTAGAGGAAGATTAGGACAGATCAAATGAACTTTAATTCTAATATTCCCTTGTAGTTTTGGCCTTAAACTTGTAAAATTTATGCACAGTTTTTACTCTCAGAAGAAAATCCATCTTAATGAAAAATAATATCGCAGTGTGGAGAAAGAGCAAGAACTAAATGGTGATGATGAAAATAGAGACATTCAACCAGAGGTCCCAAGATTGAATTATCATTCCTACATGAGACGGCCACCCCAAAATCGATGGTCAAAAACAGACACTGAATTTTTCTACCAGGTATTATAACCATTTGACAAATATGCTGCTTTAATAAATTTTACAGCATTAATAATGTACGAGAGAATTATTAGATTACTCGGAACTTTTCGGAAAGCATTTTATGCTGCATTGCACTCATCTTCAAAAGCTTTATAAAATGTCATCTTCAAAAACTTTTTTTTTTATGAAAGATTTGGTTTTCTGTTTCCTTTTTTGGATATTGCATCAGGCTATCAGACAATTTGGAACTGATTTTGCAATGATACAACTACTCTTTCCTACTCGAAGCCGTCAACAAGTAAAAGCAAAATTCAAGAATGAGCAGCGCAAACATCCTCTGCAAATCGCCGATGCTTTAGTGCATCGCAGCAAAGGTTTCTATTCATGTTCCTCTTACAGTTCAAATTACATCCCTCATTAAACTTCTATGTATTTACCAAACTCCTAAACTTCATTTTTTACATACATACCATCTTACCTGTGCATAAAAAGATATTTTTCACTTTTTAAAAATTAAAATAGTTATATTTATTTTGTGTTATGAAAAATTTAGGTGACATAGTGTAAAAAGCGAAGTCTGATTGTTAGATATGTAAATAAATAGGAATTCATATGTATACTTTTTGTTTCTGCAAATGTAATTACATTTCATTTTGTATGTAGATCATTCACACTTTGAGAAGGCCATTCAGCATTTGCAGACAATGGCAGAGCAGAAATCTAAAAACGAGGCAGGCGATCCTACCACCGCCCAATCGCAAGACGAAGCAGATCAAAATGAGGTCTTTAATCATTCAAATCCGTGTCCTACCCCATAGGCTCAAAAGTTTTCCTCAACTATCTCATAATCCTTATATCTATCTGCCATTATTTACTGCTTCCAGGAAGAGGGGAAGGAATCCAACTCAAAAGAAGATCAAGATGTGAACTTTTCTGAGGATTGGGATGGGTATGATCATATTCCTGCAGATGATGATTTTGATCCGATTTCTGAAGCTGCTGATGAGATGGAGAACTCATGGATGTAGATTTCATCAGGTTCTGCTTCTTTATTTGATTCTTAATTTTATTAATTTATTCATATAATTAAATAAATCAATTTTTGAATATTTTTAATGGGGCAATCTCACTATTACCACTTTTTAAAAATGAGATTATGCATAGTATTGAAACACATGTTCTATATGTAAATTTGAAAGTTAAGATGAGGGAGATATGCAAATACTTAAGAATTCTGTGCTATTTTTGTAAATTTTTCAATTTTTAAATAAAATATGTATTTATATGTTTATATATATATATATATATATATCAGGTTTTGCTTCTGGATTTGACTAACAGTTTCTTCAACCTGTGTCTCCCTTACAAGGCGTTTATTAATGCTGCTATGAATCTTCTATCTGCAGTAGTTACTGTTTCACAGCTTTGTTAGGCTGTAGATTTTATAGGCCTTCTCTATTAGAAAGGCTGAGGCTTTATTTCATTGGCCTGTCTATAATGTTATGATCATTGTTATAATGTTATTTTAAACTAACTTTATAGTTGTTACTTGTAGTAATTATGTTAAAATATTGTTCACCATGTGAGATGTTCAACCATGAATATAATGGGATGACTTGGGAGCTGTTTGTAGGGCTGTAAACACCGTGTCAGGCTCGTTCGAAATTAACCGTGTTTGACATTGACTCGTGTTTGAAATTGCTCATTAACAATGTTTTCGTTTTCTGGTTGATTTACATATTATTGTTTTTGCTGTAAACACCGTGTCAGGCTCGTTCGAAATTAACTGTGTTTGACATTGACTCGTGTTTGAAATTGCTTATTAACAATGTTTTCGTTTTCTGGTTAATTTACATATTATTGTTTTTTTTTCTGCTGAAAATTGTCTTGTTTAAATTAATTAGAAAAGTAGATGTAAGGTGTTGACTGCGCCATTTATGTGCGATAGAAGACACTGGACCGCATGACCAAATGAGTTGTTATGAGTTAAACTTAAACATAGTAAAAATATGTATAATATATTATTAGATAAATAATATATATAATTTCTTTATTTTGAGCTAGAACAAGCCAAACTCGATCAAACAAAATTATGGTTCATGTTTGACTTGCTTGCTTAATGAACAGTTTGAACAAAGGCTACTTAACAAGCCGAACAAGAGCCGCTCACGAATAACATGTTTTTTTAATAGGCCTTGTCGTTTGGAATTACTTTAATGTTTGATTATTTTTTTTATTTTATTCAAGTATCATCTTGAAATAAAATATATTATGTATGTTTGTTTTTAAAAATGTTCAAAATAATTTTTAATTGTTTTAAGTGCTTTTAAAAATAACTTAATTTATTTTTTGAAAATAAAATTAAATACACTTAAAAATATATTAAAAATAATTTTCTTAAAATAAAAATAAAAATTAAATAACTGAAGTGACCCCAAAAGCTATAATATGGTTGAAGATATTTCTATGCTCTCATTAGATTGTTGTTGTTGCCTGTTTTCGATTTTTAAATTGCGGTTTGTGATTTTTGAAGGGAAAAAAATTATGATTATGTTCTCATTTTAATATTAACTGATATAATTAAATTTTAATTAAAATTTCAATATTCTTAAGCCTCTCTTTTTTTTTTTATTTTTTGACTTATTTTAATGTTCACATGCATAATATAAAAATATTTATTGGTCTGTTTTTGATAGTAGCTCTGGTTTCTTTTCTCAAAAGATAAAATCGGAATAAAATAAAATAAAATAAATATTTAAGAATTTTGAGATGATTTCAAACTTATGTAAGTTTGAACTTTATTTAAACCCAAACTTTATATGCTTTATTTGGACATAGCTTGAATCATGTTTGAATTTGAGTGCGAACTTAAAATCAAGCCACAATGTTCTTGAGACCTCGCTTAAGGGACACATTGTCAGAACACCTGTTGCAAATCGGTCCACTGTTTAAATTGACATTTTCTCATGTTTGACAGCAAATTGGATTTAATACTCGAAATTAATTGATCTTAATTCATTCTATGATTTGCTGCACAAGAGAAAAGTAAATAATTAATGTGCTTCATTAATTATTTGATTAATTTCTTAATGGGTCAAATGACATGATGAAATTAATAAATAAACATACTAACTCTCTTCTTATCTCTCTCGGGATTTTGTTTGCCAGTAATCTTCTTCAATTGTTACTCTCGAGAGGAGAGAGGAGAAATTGTTCTTTCTTGTAATCGTCAATGCGATGGACATGTGTAATCTTCATGCTAATAAAATCCACTATAGCTCCGTGGACGTAGGCAATTTGTCGAACCATGTAAATTTGTGTGTTTCACTGTGTTTTTCTGTTTTGCGATTTTTCTCAATCCAGTTTTTCGCTTTATTGCCGTCGTTTTTCACAACACAAACAATATGAGAGATTTTGTGGGAAGTGGGAATAAAAGAAGTGCTAAAATAAATTGTTCTTTTCGCTTGAACACTCTATTGGAATTATGTAAATTGAACCAACTAATTGCAAGTAAGAGAGCCCTGTCGTGGGAGTTCATGAAAGTTGTCGATGAAACCAACAAGCATAATGGAGTAGAAGTGTGATTCACGACTAAAAATCACCGAACAAAGACTAACGATATGTTATAAAAGTACTAAAATAATCTCTAAATATTTATATATAATATTTTTAGTTTCACAATTTATAGAAGTGTGAAAATTATTCTTATGTTATTTAAATATCAGTTAAAATAGTTCATATATTTTATAGAATTATAAGAGCTTAATTTTAAAATAATCAGAAATTATAAGAATATTATATGTATTTTTTTCTGTAAAAAGTATTTTTTTATATTTTAACGCCACTGTTACCCTGCTCGGTCCACGAGCAACTTCTTTCCTTCTCCTCTTCAATCGATTCTGCTTCTTCGCCCATCCATTCTGCTTTTAGAAATCCCTAGTAATGGCTTCCGATTCACAGCGCCTGGTTCACTCTCTCACTGATCACCTCGCGATCTACCATTCTCGCATTTCCAACCATCGCCCTAGTCCTGATTCTAATCCTCGCGCCTTCGTCCTCCGCTGGTTCTCTTCTCTCTCTCCCGATCAGCGCCAGGCTGTTCTCACTGTCTTCGACTCCTCATTTCTTCTAATCCTTTTCCAGATGCAGTCCCGCCTCCGCAGCCAAGGTCACTCGCGCTTCATCCTCCTTCCCGACCTCCCCTCTTCCTCCCCTTCGAACCCATCCCTCCCATCTCTGTCTTTCCGCCCCTCTCGTGGGCTCATCGCCCGCTCCGCGGCATCCAACTCTTCCGCCCTGCTGCTGTCCGACTCCCTACTTTTTTTCACTTCCGGTTCGTCTGGTGTCAATCTGGCGGACGCACTAACCGTCTCCGAGTCCCTTGTTATAGATGTTGACCGTTTCGTTAGTGTTATGGATGGACTATCTGGCGGGAGGTTTCTCTGTGAGGATGTAGAGATGGTGGGTCTCACTGTGCAATGGGTGGAGCTTCCATGGCTGAAGGATATGGGGTATTACAGCTTGGAAGCATTTGTAGCGAATCGACTTGAGGTGGCCCTGAGGCTGGCTTGGATTAGTTCGCAAGCGGGGAAGAAGCCCAAGGAGAAGAGGTTGAAGGAAAGGGCGGCAGAGGTCGCAGGAAAGGCGGCAAATGTATTTTGGAGGATGAAGGGTTGTCTTGATTGGTGGGTTGGGTTGGATCCCGGATCAAGGAAGGGGATCATTTCTGCTTTCTTTGGGAAAGCATCAAAGACTCTGGTACTTATTTAACTCCTTCCTACATACAGTTTCTTCAGATATCAATTTCTTCTAGTTGAATGATATCGTTACTTAAATTTGAGATTACTGTAGAAGCCGAAGCTATTGTTCCTTTCATACTGTATGTAGACTTTTAAGTGCTCGTGAAGGAACTTGCAGCGAACTAGCAAACCTTTGACATACCTTAATACAATATATAAAAAAGAGTATGTTATAGAGTTTGCTAACTTAAAACCATATTATTTGTGATACTGGTTTAGGGGCTGTTTGGGATCAATTTTTGTTTTTTGAAAATAAAAAATTGGAAACAAACATACAAATAATACTTGCGTATCTGTTTTTTGTATTATTTCTAATTTTTTTTTTAATTTTTTGTGAAAACAAATCTATTTTTAAAATACTAAAAACAGAATAAAACATATTTTTGCCTGTTTTTAAAAAACCAAAATAAACCTTTGCCTAGCCCGTTGGAACCGCCCTCCTCCCACTGCAGGATCCCGTTCCCCTTCCACCGCAGATTGCCGTTCGCCTTACATCATAAGATGTCGTCCGCCGCCTGCTTCCCGCCGCCGCCCACCGCTCTGCCACC
>NW_018164519.1:103230-134276 GCF_001263595.1 Phalaenopsis equestris | reverse complement strand
CGGTGTTCCTTGCCCCCCCCCCCCGCCGCTACCCACCATAGGCCCCTGCCCTCCGTCGCCTCCACCACCGCTGCTGGCCGCCAGTCTCACGCTACCTCCATCGCCCGCCACAAAGCCCCTTCCTTTGCGGCTTCCACCGTTGTTGTCGACCACTAGTTGCCCACTGCCTCCTACTGTCCCCATCGCTCGCTATAGGCCCACACCAACCATCACCTCCACCGTCTTCATCGCCCCCCGTCGCCGCCGTGTGCAACCCTTCACCCTCTACCTACCTCAGCCGGCCCCCGCTGCCCGCCGCCACCACTAAGGCTGTCGATTTGGCTCGCTATTCGCGAACACCATGTGTTCGTTTATTCGCGCACACCTTGTGTTCGGCTGGTTAAACAACTCGTGTTCGGCTCGTTCGTTAAGCCTAACAAGTCAAACACGAACAAATTTTTAATCTCGAAATGGAAAAGAGCCGAGCACGAACAAAAGTTTGTTCGCTCGTGTTCGACTCGAATTGGTTCGAAAGTAAATAAATAAATAAGAAAATAAATATATATAAATATACATAATAAATATTTATAAAATTAAATATTATAAATTATATATAATTAATTTTTTATACAAACAATTTTTTTTAGAAAAAAAATATTATTTTAATTTTATTTAAAAATTTAATTATTATAATAATTTTTTATTTTAATGAGCCAATTTCTAGTCGACGAACACACAGTTCACGAGTCATTTCGATTATGAGTCAATTTCGAACATGAGCCCAGCCTTAGCTCACTCAGGCTCGGCTCGTTTACAACCCTATCCGCCACTGCTCGCTGCAGCTGGCTGGTGACCTTCGCCAACCATCGCTCTTTGCTCGCCGTCGCCGCCGACATCCCTCAGTCGTAGCTGTCGCCGCCGACCTCCATCAGTCGTAGTCGCCACCCGACACCCACAGGTAATGCTTCGTGCTTGGTGGAGCAAGGAAGACGTCCTGTACGCCATGGGTGGCAAAGTTTAATACTGGAGCGCACGTGAATCTAACTGTTTTATAAAAAAATAAGCTTTTTTCTTTAAAAAAAATAAAAAAAACCAAATCGTACATGTTTTATATTTTTTATTTTTAAAAACATATAAATCATAATACTATCAAATACATTTTCTAAAAACAGGAAAAAAAAACAAACTAAAAACCAAAATAAAAATAAAAAATAGAAAGTGATCCCAAAGAGTCTCTTAGTTTATTCTTTGGAGTTTTAAATGCTATTATTATATCTCAAACTTACATCTTTTCCAAGGGAATGACGCTAACAATATTCATTAATATATGAGCATATGTTTGTCGGATAAACCGGAAATGCATTTTTTTTGGGATGCTTTTCAGAGGTATTTTTGTGTACTTGGAAGTGGATCGAAGGAATACAAAGTAAATGAATAAAAACACAACAATTTATGGGTAAGTAATGTGCAACCGTTCATTTAAAATTTTTTCTATCTTTTTATTTTTTTAATTCCATTGCTATCAAAGAAGTTTGTTATTTGCAAACAACTCTTGTTTGACCTACTAAATAACTTGAGTTGGATTTGTGGATTGGTTAGGAACGCGCACCCATTCATTTATACTTTTTCAAATAACTGTAAAAAAAAAGTCATCATTTGCGAGCAACTAGTGTTTGGCTAGCTAATTAGCTCGCCTTTAATTTGTTCGTGAAATATGCTAGCTAAACAATAACAAATTATTTGAGCTAGATTTATATACAAGTTGAACACAAACAGATCTATGTTCGATTGTGTTTGACTCCTTTTTGACTCGAATTAAGTAAATAATTAAATAAATAATAATGTTATAACATTGGTATATTGTTTTTTTTCTATTAAAAATGTTATTTTTTTTGTTTTTTAAATCGTTTAAGCTAATTTTGAGCCTGACATGAGCTGAACGAACACTTAGGATTGGAATCAAGTCGAATAGGACATGCTATTTATGAGCCCATTTCAAACAAAAAAAAAAGAACGAATTGAACATGAGCAAACACTAGGCTTACTCTAGCTTGACTTGTTTAATGAATCAAATCCCTAAAGTCCAACCATGACATGAGAGTTCATCTTTCTTAGGGTTGTAATCGAGCATTCGGGCCGATTAGAGCTGAGTAGGTCATGGATTGTACTTGGTCAAACCATGATTTGTTTATGTTCAGTACACGCTTGAGCCTAGCTTTCACATACATGTTTGTACTTGGCTTGCTTAAATTTTTTGAGTATCATAATTGATTTGTACTTGGCTTATTTGAAGAGCCAAGTTCAAACTGCTCATGATATTCTTGAGGAAGATGCAACTGTACCGTTTTAGGTCTAAAGGACTCTTTCAATTTGTTTCCTTCAAGAACATCTAGGTAAGAAGGTTTGTCCATAATATAGATTATATTAATTGAACAAGTTAAAAATTTGAATGAGTGTTTGATTTTTCATATAAAATTAACTATTCGATTTGTACTTGATTTTAGTAAGCAAGCTAAAAACTTTAAATGTGATTTGATTTTTTATAAAAAAATTTTTAAAAAATAAATTTATAGTTCTAAATAAATAAATAATTGAATAAATTTCAAACTAACATTTAACTAATTTATACCAAACAAATTAAATAATGTGTAAGTTGTAAATAAACTCACTTGCAATAAAATAAAATAAGTAAGTACTAACAAATTAGTTCATTGAAATAAAAAGATACATTGAATTTATATTGTATGGTGTTATAAATTATAAAATGTTATCATAATCAAATAAGTTGTAATTAATCAAATTTTATTTAAATAATAAGTCATATATATTAATTGAGAGGTTTGATGGAGAAGTTCAGAGATAATAAGGAGAATCTACATTTGATTTTTATTGATTTAGAAAAAGCTTACGATAAGGTTCCAAGAGATATCCTTTGGAGAGTTCTCGAGAAGAAATGTGTTGATATGACTTATATTCAAGTCATTAAAGATATGTATACTAGAGCTGTTACTTGTGTTCAAACTGAAGGAGGATTGACAAAATATTTTCCTATTTCTGTTGGTTTACATCAGGGATCGACTTTAAGCCCATATCTTTTTGCTTTAGTTATGGATGGTCTTACTGGACATCTACAAGAGGATGTACCTTGGTGTATGCTTTTTGCTGATGCTATTCTTCTCGTGGATAAAACGAGAGAAAAAGCCCAGGAAAAACTTGAATTATGGAGGTCTACATTGGATTCTAAAGGCCTTCGTTTAAGTAGAACTAAAACTGAATACATGGAATGTAATTTTAGTAGTAATAGCTCTAGTGACAGAAGTGTGACTTTGGGTGATCAAATTATTAAAAGGTGTGAGCGATTTAGATATCTTGGGTCCGTTGTCCAAAGCGATGGTGAATTAGATGGGGTTGTTAATAGTAGAATTCAAGTTGGTTGGTTGAAGTGGAGGAATGCTTCGGGCCTTTTGTGTGATAGAAAAGTACCGCTAAGACTGAAAGGAAAATTTTATAAGACGGTGGTGAGACCTGCAATGCTCTATGGCGCTGAATGTTGGCCTTTAAAAGAGAAACATAATAATAAGTTAAGTGTTGCCGAGATGAAAATGATTAGGTGGATGAGCGGCTTTACACTTAGAGACAAAATACAGAATGAATATATTCGTGATAGGGTTGGTGTAGCTCCTGTGACAGACAAAATTAGAGAAAGTCGTCTTAGATGGTTTGGTCATATTAAACGTCGACCATTAGATGATCCGATTAGGAGAGTAAATGTTTTAGATTCGACTTGTGTTAAGAAAGGCAGAGGTAGACTTAGGAAGACTTGGGCTTATTGTATTAAAAATGATCTTAATTTACTAGAACTAAATGAAAATATGACACTAAATAGGACGCAGTGGAGAAAAAGGATTCATGTAGCCGACCCCACGTGGTGGGATTAAGGCGTTGTTGTTGTTGTTGTTGTAATATGTCATATATGCATGCAACATTTAAAAAATTACTTGCTCAACAACAAATGAGTTTGATCGTGAACATTCATGAGTGAGTTAGACTATGTTCAAACTTTTTCATTAAACTTTTTAGTTTGAAATTTATTTACTAATTTGAACCAAGATAATCAAGTATTAGTAGAGTCGAGTTTGAGTTGTTCATCAAAATGAGTTGGTTCATTTACTACCCAAATCTTTCTAAATCGTTTGAATTAATTTTGGTTTAATGTCAACACATGTTTTTAATTATTGCTTGAACAATTAACTTTTTGACATTTTATATCATATATTTCCCCAAAAGTAATTCCTTTTATAATAAATAGGTATTTGTGTTCATTGGAGACCTAGAAATCTGATATTAATAATTGTTTAAGATTTATTTTAGAGTCTGGATTTATAATTTTAGTGCTGTGATTTAGAAATGCAATAGTTTAATTTGTAAATCCTATAATTTTAGTCACCAGAATGTTCATGATTATTATTATTATTATTTTTAATTGACAGTTTTGTTTTTGGTTTGGGATATCAATGATTTTTACCTCTTCTGCTTCTATGGTTTGTAATTTGGTTTTCATAAATCATGCATGTACTTAGACATCAAGAGATGCGGACGTGGATCTTCACAGCTTTTAATTACTTGGGACATTTCACTCTTATGATGTTGGATTTTTTCTTAAGAAGGATCTTATTACACCATAGCACATGCAGTGAAATATTTTATAACATGCATCTTGATAACAAAGCTTCCTGAAAAGAATGCAATAATGGATATTAAAAAGTGGAAATTTTCAGTCTGATTCTTAATAGAGGCTGTTATTCATGCAATGTTGCATAGTTCATAGCTTAACCTTATGCTGAATTTAGCATTTTGTGCTTTAGTTGATCTAAATTGTCATAGTGGGAAGTAATTTTAAGTCATGGTAAAGTCTTATTCAGTTTGCGGATATAACTTTTTTTGCATTGAAGTTTATACTTAAATATCACTAACTTTTGTAAACTTAAGTTTGCAGGTTAATGAGATAATTAAGGGAGAAAATGCTGCTTTGACCAACAGATTTGGTATCTTAAACATTGGAAAAAATATGGATTTGCGATATGGTGACTTGTCATCTTGGAAAAAGGCTAAGCATGCATGCTTCAGAAGCGATGCAGAGTTTGGAATGGATTTTCTGCCTATTGCAATATCTAGAGTACCAAATAATCTTGCTAATACTTTGAAAAAGTTGGTTGTAGTTCATGCCATATCCAATGTACTTATAGCATGGCAGTCGTGCAAAGTTGAAACTGAGAAATTGTTCTTTTGTTCACCGGGTTCTAATCTCTCGGTTTTTGACAATATAAAGATGAAATTGCAGGGATTTCTCATTGTTTTGTATGCTAATTTCATAAATCATGAACTCATGGTTGATACAAACCAGAGTATCTTCCCTGAGAAATCTGAAGGAAAACATAATTCAGTATGTAGGAAAAGTAAAAACAAATCCCGTTATTCAAGGAAGTCTAATACTGTGCACAAGGTTTACAATTCTGCTTCTATGTCCCAGGAAAATTATAAGGTATTTCCTAGTTTCATCAGTTTCAAATTATATTTCTTTGTTCTCTGTATTTTCCTATCATTGAGTTCTACTTTGGAATGGTAATCAATAGAAAGGATTCTCTTACAGAAACACGATTGTAGTTCTGAGCTTTGCTGCCAAGAGAGTACTTCTTTGGTTGCTAGAAAAGACATAGATGGCGCTGTTTCTCATGTTATAAATAATGCCCCTGAAGTGAAATCATTATCTGCACATGATGAGATGGTAAAGCTTTCAGTTGTTTCTTTACTGGCCTGTCAAAGTACTAAAGGTTATTATTTGTTGTAGGACAACTCAAAAGTGGGAGTTTCAGTTGATAGCAAGGAAACTAATGATAAAAGAAATGGTAGAAGAAAAAAGGCCAAAAATAAAAGCTCTAATGTAAAGAATACTGGAAAACCTAAAGACAAATACAGCAATGACACTGTTCTATCTACTGAGAGAGAACAGGTGGATACCAGTGGTTTTGTGTGTAGTTCAAATCATCAGCCCAAACCTGTTGATATATCATCATATAACAATGTTTTGGCAACATCTGTCTCTGTAATTCCTAAGGAATATCAGTCTCTTTGTTTTACTGAAGGTAAATCAACTACTATTGAAGAACACCATCCTAGTTCTGGGAAAATAGAAAATTATATGTTTACACCTGTTTCACATTGTCCTCGAAAGAGCAAAGAATCTTTACAAAACACTCTTTGGAATAGTACATATCCCATTAGTCAGAATGATCCATGGATGGGAACTACCTCTTGCTCTTCCCCTCAGGCCAGTGATCATGATAATTTGACTAATAAGGGGAAGCACGGACATCAAACTTGTAATGCTGCTAGTGGCCCTGCTTCAAATTCTTTTGTTTCAATGGAATGCTGCCATACAGCTTCTGATGAACGAAGCACAGTAATACACAATGGTGGCGGTAAATTCCATGCATACAGAGACACAAATTACATGGGAGGCGCATCATATGAATGGCCCAACATAACCCCCATTCATTTTCCATCTATTAATTCACGTCTCCTCCCTGCAACTGACAGACTGCATTTAGATGTTGGTGTCAGATTGCCTTATTACAATCATCAATCCTTTGTGGCATCAAAGGCTCATCTGAGAAACTCTTTAAACGAGTTTGGACATAACCGGATCTTACCTTCTTTGACTTTTCCCATGAGCTATGACTGGCCTCCCATGATTAAAAATTGTAGCAGAGTGAGTCAAACCCAGACTATAGGATATGAATCTGCATATAATCATAGCATGCCCCCTTTGTTCTCGGGACTTGCCTCATGTGCTGCTCATGGAGTGCAGGCTAATCTGGCACCTTTTGATAATGACGTTAAGCATGCTGGAGATATTATTGATGTTTGTGATATGAAAAACATATCTGATTTCGTTGAAGATGAATGCTATTGGTTATCTGAAGAGGAATCTGAGTCTTATGTAAGGTCTGGTAGAGATTATAATAATTATTTTGGTGGTGGAGTTATGTATTGGAACCCCGCTGAACTTGTTGGAACCGGTTTTTCACGTCCCCCTTCCCACAGTTCTGAAGACGGCTCATGGGCTTGGTATGAAGCAGACCTTAATAGAACTATTGATGATATGGTTGGTTGTAGGACGGGGTTACCTTCTTATGGTACAAATGGCTTGGCGTCACCACCTTCTTCCTATTGTTCACCATTTGAAAATATGGCTTCTGGACACCCATCACTCGGTTATTCCATTGCAGGAAATGATGCTTCTAGTACTGCAGTGCATTCACCATCATTGGCAGACCTCCCGGATGAAAAAATCCAATCTTCTGCTAACTCAACTGCTGGCATTGAAGGAGTGAAGGGAGATCCACCTCCATACCCAATGTTGCGCCCAATCATTATTCCAGGGATGGCGAGAAATAGATCTCGATCAGACTCCAGGCATGGTCATGATAGTAAAAGCCCTTGTTTACCTTCAACAAGGAGAGATACTCCGCTTGCAAAGAGACCTCCTTCTCCTGTGGTTCTTTGTGTTCCACGAGTGCCTCAACCCCATTCAACTTCTGTTGGAGAATCAAGGAAACGAGGATTTCCAATTGTTAGATCTGGTAGCTCAAGTCCTAGGAATTGGGGTGTAAAAGGTTGGTGCCATGAAGAAAACACTGCAGCAGACACTCGCCTTTGTTTAGATGGTGCTGAAGTTGTGTGGCCAACTTGGGCAAGCAAAGGCCTTGGGGTGACTGCCGTGGCTCAATCTCTTCAAGGATCTCTGCTCCAGGATCATCTAATCAAAATTTCTCAACTTGCCCATGATCAAGAACACGCAAGTGTCTCCTTTATTTGTTAGCTGTATTTTATCTCTATTTTCTTGATCCTGCATAAATTCTTATTAATTTGGGTTATTTTTGGCTTGCAATTTTATTTGAGAGTATTATGCTACAGCCAGATGTTGCATTACCTTTACATCCACCTGATGTACTGAATGGCTCTTGCATGGGATCGCTATCAAGGATGCAAAATCTTCTTCACGAGGAAATTGACATATTCTGCAAGCAGGTATTGACTTCTGCCGCACCCTTTTTGACTATTAGTGTTTTCACTCTCTCCTCAGCATTTTCTCTCACTAGTAATTTCAAGAACGCTCTTTGAAAAGTTGATTTGAGTGTGGGGGATTGCTGCAAAGCCTACCTTTTTAGAACTTTGAATGGGTAAAAGCTTTAATTTTTTATTATAAACTTCACTTTCTTTTCGTGGGTTTGAGCCGTTAGGACTATAATGCAAATGTAATTCAAACCAGGAAGTTCTGCTGAATTGTAGAAATCTCTCTGGAAAAGGAACAGGCTACCTTCAGACTATGTTCATCTGTAATATTGTTAGATCATCTCTAAGTTGGTAGGGGTTCACTTGGCCCTCCTCAATAGCATTTCTTGCTGTTCCATCCTGGACAGAAAATAGATTGATATGTTGGATTCTTCAGCATTCAAGGTCATTGCCACTCCACTGCATGTTGGATCGGACCTTTTTCTTAGATGTCTAATAAAGTTAATCAAGAATATCAGAATACTGGAAATTATTTTTCTGGACTGTTTCGCTTGTTAATGTTGCGTTTTAGGACACAATGACCTTTTTGAGGTATTAGGAAATGAATAACACTTTTTTCCTTGGCACAACCTTGACAGCTTTACTGATACCCTGTGAGAAAATATACGGGAATCCACAAGAGATCTTGTCTACAAAGAAAAAAAAATTGCTTAGAGTGATTAATTTTTTTCAGTTCTTGATTTGAGATTAACAGAGTATATCTTTTTTTTTGTTAACCATCAATATGTTTTTGATGTACTTGCATACCTTTTTTTTTCCTTTTTTTTCAATTTTATTTCTCCTTGAATCTCTGATCTTAAGTTTCCGCTCAACTATTTGTTGCATGCGGAAGGTTGCTGCAGAGAATTTGAACCGGAAGCCATTCATTAATTGGGCTGTCAGACGGATCACGAGATCACTTCAGGTTCTTTGGCCTCGTTCTCGCACCAATATATTTGGTTCTAATTCAACTGGGTTAGCTCTTCCAACTAGTGACGTAGATCTTGTTGTATCCCTTCCTCCTGTAAGGAATTTGGTAAGTAATTTGTGATTAATTGCTAAATCTCCCAAGGGCTGCTTTTTTTTAATCAATATTTTAATTAAGTTATTTATCAGGAACCTATTAAAGAAGCTGGAATTCTTGAAGGGAGAAATGGCATTAAGGAGACATGTCTGCAGGTACTTTTTTGTTGTTATTCGTCTTGAATCATTATATTTAACGGTTATGAGATATAGGTTTATATCAATGATGTATACATACATACATGCATACATGATGGGCATCACACAGTGATGAATACATTCTCCATGATTTCATGACAATTGGCATCAAACTTTGGCAACATCCTGTTTTCCTCCGTGGGAGCAGCATTGAATTTGTTTCAATTCAGAAGATATAATTTATTAATAGTTTAGCATTGTTATGTGTTTCAGAAGTATGTGATATCAAACATGACCAAAGAGAGCGGACTCATGAAATCAGTTACAATCTTTAGAAAAATAACTCTTTTAATTTAAACTCGTACTGGTTAGGCTCTTTGACACCACTTGCAACGCAAATGTAAGTTAGAGAATTGGAATTTTGTTCATTGTTTGTGAGAAACAATGCATTAGATAACTTAAAAAGCCTTTCAAAGAGGGACCGATCTCAAAACCAACAGCCACCAGAAAAACCCAAGCACTAACTTCAACAAAATTATCCACCTATTTCCAGCATTTAGATTTAGAAAGGTCTTTCTATGCTTCTGCTGCTTGCCAATTCCACATTTGATTAATAAAGCACTCTAAACAATTAAAGCTATTGCTCTCTACCCTATTTAAACATAATATGATAGGAAACAAAATGATAAATGGAAAGGGTTAATCATCACTATTAAGATCATAATAGCCAGTTGGAGGTTCTGGCAGATTATGACAATGTCCATTCTCTCTCGTCATCATCTGATTTCCCTGTATTTATAAACCACAGCTGATTATACTAATCTGAAGTAAGCGGATTATTTCTTCAAAAAGAGGTTGAAAGTTCAGATTTTGTGCCGAATTCCTAAGTTTATTGTTACAGAATCTGAGTTGAAGTGGAAATTTAATCTTTCCTGCAGTAATCAACTAGAGAGATATCCTGCAACAATAAATAAATCAGAGGAGAATATTGATCGAAACAAGATTGGCGAAATGACAATAAAAAGGAAAAAAAAAGGGGAAATCAGAGAACCTGTCTTAGTTTGATTCATGGCTTCAAGAAACTTGATTCACTCTGTAGGCCTTATGGGAAAATAGCTAAATTTCAATTGCAGGCGATAGATTATTGTATTGGGCGCTGGATGACAGCAAGATTCCTTGACCACTTTCTGTAATGGAACAAGAATTCCCCGCAGCCCTGAAATTGGTTTACATATACAAGAGCGGTTTCTGCCTCTCAATTTGCTAGCAAGAACTTGCCATTTGCCAGAAAACAACCTGATCGTTAAACCTTCAGCCCTTATGGAAGGTTAAAATATCCTGGCGAAGTATTGGACTCCATTATTGCCCCCTTTTCTCCTCGCCTTATTTAGACTGTCTCTACTAAGTCTCTTTGTAGATAACCTGAAATCTATATTCCAAGAAAAAACCTCTCCTAACATAACAATAAGGTATTGCCCCAACTTGTTCCTAGGCCCATAATCAGTAAATAACCCCTAATAAGTGATAAGACAAAATAGTGAATTAAGATAAAAAATTAAAAGGACTACCATCACTAAACTATGTCATGCTCATTGGGTAAAAGAAAACTCATCCTCAATTTATAGTTTTTTTTTACATTTATCATAGTGCGAGTGATCAGCTACATTGAAGATATTCAAAATATTTATATCCTTGGCAATTCAATTTTATAAGCATTTTCCTTTATATTTTTAATGGCTCTAAATAGTCCCTTAGCTTTTAGTTTATGTTTAGCAAATGGACTGGGAGCAAATCGCCCCTTTCATGAATAATAAATAATTCTAATATAAAATTTAAACATACGAAAAAAAATAATATAATATGTTGATCTTTTGAACATAGTAGAGCATTAATATTCCTCAAAGCCTATGCCAAATCAATTAAGGAACTATGCTATTCTATTATAGTTTAAAATTAGTTTATTTTTTTCATTCACAGCAGGCATTATGTTAGAAGTGTCATATGATGTTTATAGATATTTATATCATTTTATCATTGCTTGCTTGTCATGATAGCCATTTATAAAGTTTAGACTTTATCAAATATGACAATTATCAATGGCATCACGAATCAAGGTTGGATCGTGTTGTATTAACTTTCAAGGTTCGATTGTGTCGAATGAATCTAACAAGTTTCTTTTTTATAATTCTTTTTTAATCTACCCTCCCATTTGATGTTTTTATTCTTACCTTTTATAGACCTTGTTCATTTATTTTTTTCTCCCACTTGAGTGCATGTATTATTCAAAACGAACACCAGACCATTCCCTAGTAGGTTTAGCTTTTAGCTTGAGTGGTTGGAAAGTTGTGTAATAGGCTTTAAAATTTGAGTGTTTGCTTGGGTGTTTTAACTGGTTTTAATTTTGATATCAGTGTTTTAATGGTGATTGCTTATTAAACTAAAACAAATAACACTCCAACGTCACTGTTTTAACTTTCAAGTTGATCATCATTGTTCAAGTTTGTATGTTTTGTTTGGTTGTCTCTCTGTTTGTGTGTTTTGCTTGGAAATGTTGAAGTTGAAAGTGTTTTTGTGAAGAATCAATGTGTTACATCTTTTTTTCATTTTTTCTCATCATTTTTTTGTACTTTTATTACTTTTGTTTGGATTTAGATGGCTGAGTCATGCTGATGTTAATTGGAGATGCATCATCTTCATTAGACTTATCCCGACTTAGTTTTATTCTTGGTTAGCTTTATCTGGGGATATATGCCAATGGAAAAAAATAATAATAGAATTTTATATTCTTACTAAAGTTGAAATTTTCATGACATTATTCTGTAATCTTTTTTATTGATGTCTTGGATCTTCTTTTCAGCATGCTGCTAGATATCTTGCAAACCAAGAGTGGGTTCGGAATGACTCGCTTAAAACAGTTGAGAACACAGCTGTAAGCTCTTTTTTTTTTAACTGTACTTCTGCATTGCATCATCTCCATATAATTTTGTTTTCCATGCTTGCCAATCTGTTAATATTTTATTTTGAGTGTGTGCTTGTATGTACAAGTTCATTTATGTTGTTAGATGCGTATATGCTTTGTTTTCATTAATTTTTTTCCTCAACATGGACATATGCTAATGTATTGGATTTAGATTCCTGTGATCATGCTTGTGGCTGAAGTTCCTTGTGATATAACTTTATCAC
This sequence comes from Phalaenopsis equestris, assembly GCF_001263595.1. Lineage (NCBI taxonomy): Eukaryota > Viridiplantae > Streptophyta > Magnoliopsida > Asparagales > Orchidaceae > Phalaenopsis > Phalaenopsis equestris. The sequence continues at coordinate 121,838 of NW_018164519.1, read as the reverse complement.
ATGGAAACTCTTCCATTGCGGATATATCTAAAGAGAAATCATCCAAGATATCTGAAGAACATAACAGTTCTTCAAAGGATTCAATAATTACAGAAGATGTCGTTGCTGTTGGTGTGAAGCCAATACGTCTTGATATTAGCTTCAAGTCAACATCTCATACGGGGCTCCAAACTTCTGAGCTGGTAATTCTCATTTTTTTCTTCTAGCTTTTGTTATGTTTTTTTCTTTGCCACGCTAGAATTTAGGATCCGACTTTAAAACTTACTTGTTTTGGTACTGAAGTTTATTCTCATATGAATACTGAAGTGCATTGTGGTTAAAATATTATCGTTGTGCTGAAGCTGCATGATGCATTTTGGAAACATTAAAACTGTAGAGATGTTTTGTTTTAATGCTATTTTTGAGTTTACAGTTTGCTTTCCTTTTACACCGGATTATAATATACTTCACATCATTCACTTGATTGAATGGTTTTGCATGTTTCAATAAGATTGTACCATAGGGATTATTTACCAAAATATTACTCAAACTTCTATTCTTTATGCCTGACCACCCATAAGTCATCATTGTCAATCCAGACCGACTCTAGATTTTCTTTATGCATTTTCCTGTATTACACAGCTCCTTTAACACAGATGTTCTCAAATCACACATGGACGAGAGTTTCAAGCCTCAACCAAAAACACCTATGGAATAGATTTAATGACGTAAGGGAATTTTCACATTGAATGAAATGACATTCTCATAAGAAACTTCAATATTTATGCAAACACGTTTTCGTGCTTCTTGAGCATGCTCTAGTGAAATTTTTTGAACTATAATTGTCTCTTTTTTATGACCACTGTCATTCTCCGCATTCGTATAGTAATCCCTAAGAGAATTTTTGCTAATTTACGTGTCATTGGTGGCAAAGTTGATGAGTCCCAAACACTGCAATCACTCCTATAATAAGAGCTAGTAGTATTCACTTATCATCAAATTATCATTGTGCAAGATGTTTTGATATCGTTGACTTGGTCATATACGATTAAATCTCCTCTCGTTGTTTTCTGGCGCTTTGGCGTAGGATGCAACGTCCTTGTGTGAGACAGAGATGTTTTTTTATCCATGTAACTACCTTCTTGCAATAATTTACACTTCAAATAAATATGTTTTGTCTTGGCCTCAAATGTTGACTTACACTATGTATTGATGTCAAATCAAATCCTTTTAATGATTCTGTTGATTTGATTTTTCCTTGCCTCGAAAATTTTATGGGGTTAGAAACAATAAATAAACAAATTAAATAGATTAATTTATTTGAAATTTTCATCGGAAAAAAAAATTTTTTTTTTGACGTGATGGCGATAGAGACAATGGCTCCAAGGAGGGTTGGTGGTGATGGAGTTTGAATGTAAGGGCTGGCAGTGGCAGTGTCAAAAAGAGGGAGGGTGACACCATTGAAACAAGGGAAGGCAACGACAACAATTGGAAATAGCAAGGGCTATGGCTAGGCCTAAAATGAGGGACAACGGTAGTGACTGTAAGGACAGTGGTGAGAACTGCAAGGACAATGACGATGAGTGTAAGGATTGTTGCGGCAGCTGCTACAAAGAACTCCACGACGGTTGCTAAGAAGACCGACAACGACATTAGAGGAGGTTGTTGAAGTTATCAGATGAGGCAGAGGTGGTGTTTGAAGAGAAATGTGACAATTCCCATCGTTGGGGCGAGTAGACAAAATGTGATTGTGCGCGGGTTAGAGGTGTGTGAGGCTCAAGTGTAATTAGGGTTTAAGAGAAGAAAACCTAAATTATTATTGAGTACATCTCACTGCGATTTGAGCGAGAGCGTGCCTTAGTAATTGTAAGGCTACACCCTACCATCAATCAATGAGGCATAAATCTCATTGCGGTTTTTGGAGCAATGCATTGAGGTATGCCTTTTCTTGCACAATTTTAAAGAAAGGGTTTAGTGTATCTCTTGGATGTCAGAGAGCATGGCAGAATAAATGAATAAATTATACTGGATGTTCCATATTTATAATTGAAGTCGAGGATGGTGCATCCATTTTAAAAAAATTGTTGTTTGAGATGCGCTCCACACACGTGTTTTCTCGTCTTTGCTTAGATAATCATTGCATAGCTAATTTTATCAGGAGGGAAGATTGTGAATGCACTATTTATGCATTATAGGACTATCCAAAAACCTCTAGCTCTATTACTGTGATAGGAAACACCAACAAGACTCTTAGAAGTATGCTAGATGGCCTTTGAGATACATGCCCTCAGATAATCAAGGTATCCTCATATTGCCATGTCTTCAAAACTTATACATAATTTATTATCTAATAAGCATTCATCTAAGTGGGAAGATTGGATGGAATTCGGAGTTTATTGTGTGGCCCGACCAATTTGAAGCTAATTTAGGTTTGTACTTCTAAATTAGCCTATCTTCTTAAGAATGCTGGATTATTGTTTTGGATGAGGAGTTCGACTCCTAGGAATTTTAAGAGTGGACAACCTCGAAGAAGCTGGCATTGAGGAGAGCCAATTGGCAACCTCCTTTGATTGCATGCACAATGGGTTATTCACAAAGAGGGCGTTGGGCCACCCACTAGCCATGGAGGGGATGGTGTTTGAGTCTCTGGCTTTCCTTAGCCATGGGCATGGGAAAAAGGTGGAGCCAACATCCACCATAATATATGCTTGTAGTGTGGGGAGGGGTCCTCATCTTTTAGTGCAACTTTATTAATCAAAGAGAGACACATTTCTAAAGAAAATCCAACATTGGTGGAAAATTGAAGCAGCTGGGGTGAATTTTAATATAACTGAAGGTTTTAGGTTTTAAGGAAGGTTATGCTGGCTTTGCTTGACAATACCTAACTTGAGGCCAATCCATAGTCAATTGATGGAGTCTTTGTCTTAGTACTACTGACAACACTGAGATGGACTAACGTGATGATTGGCATGTCAGATAGTTGCATTCTTGCATATGTTAGTTGTTACAATGTACAGTATTTTACACTTGCTTTTGCTCATGCTCACTTTGCTGCTTCACTCATGCTCCTTGTCTATAATAGCGCTTTATTTTTGCTAATGTTGAAACACTATATAGCATCCACTCTACATCTGCAATCTCGAATGTAAACCTCGTTGCACGTCTATCGTTGTCACTTATATTTTCTCGTTGCTTCTTGTCAAATACTTTGGGCACACTTTCATTCATCAACTATTCTAAATAATTTCAGTTAATTTTTTTATTATCTAGCTCAGTCTACTTTAATGATAGCATGATTTTTTCTCTTCTCAATATTTTAAAATCATTCTCAACCATTGGTAACATTAAATTATAGTATCAAATATCTCTTACGATGAGGTCGTTTGCCTCCTAGTTAACTTCATCATCAACTCTAACTTTTGATGGCATTATCAAGTTTTCGAAATGGAAAGCATTTAAATATGCCATTGACATGGGGCTAGGGGCCAACAGTTACAAAGAGTCTGTGTCTAGGCCCTAACTGGACCAATCAAGTTGGAAGCCCTTCCCCTATCTTTCCTTTTATATATTTTTCTATGTGGAGTCTTATATATATGTTGTTTTCTAAGATTAGGGTTACATTATGTTTGATTGCTGTTTTCAGATTCTACGTGGGAGTCTCCTTTTCATTGCTTAGGGTTGTGTTCAATGATGGGTGGTGCTTCGGTTGTATCCCACTGTGCGGTGGTGTTGTATCCTTTCCTATTTTCCCCCCTACCACTTTTTCACCTCCTTTAGCTGTCGGTCATTCTTTCTCATCCCCGCTGTCCATAATGCCCCATTTCCTCACAACCATCACTGTTGTCCAACCCCTCCAACCGCTCACCAAAACCCTCCCACCCCCCTTTTTCTTTTAGCCTTACATGTCGATCATCCTCTCCAACCATACTCTACAACAGCCCCACCATTCCTAACGTCTTAACCACCTACAAACGCTTCTTCCAGCAACTCCCAATCCCACTGCCAACCAACCTATCCCTTTCTCTCCCACTCCTAGCCACCGACTACCATTATCCCTGCTTTCCAACACCTTTTCCCCATTCCCTACCATTACCGCTTTTACCCACCTCGCTGACTCTACCACCGCCTTTGGATCCCCTCTTCCGACTTGAACCGGGGATTGGAGTTTGTTGTGTTTATTTTTGTTCTGAGTTGTATTGTAACCCTCTTCCCTTTGCTTAATAAAGTTGTGCTTTTGGTTCTGATGTTTTGAAGTAGTTATGGTATCAACCATTTTTATTGATACAATTAGGACCATACCTATCACTAAATAGACTCGACCTATGAGGTCTTCGGCTCCTCTTTTTTAGCTCTCTGAGTATTATAAGGCTTTATTTGGAATCACTTACAACTAAGGGTTCACCCTCATTCATTCATGTTCTCCTTGGTTCAGTTTGGTTCACCTTCAACTTTATTTTGTTTAAATTTAGGATCATCCTCATTTTGTTCGGGATTACCTTCCGACATCAACATGCTCGATAGGAGTCACATGACACAAATTTCCTAAACTTTTAAGTATAGACTTGAAATCATAGAAAAGTAACCCTACATTTTTTAAGGTGTACCACAAAATAGAATTCAATAGAGAAGGCGCGCACAAACAAACTTTTTATCATCTCAACTTTCATTTCTAGACGTTGCTAAGAAGTACTCAGTTAGTTCTAGCTCAAGTAAAAAAAACTCATCTTTGTGCCCTTATTTGGATTTTTCCCTCAAAACCTATGTTCCTCTTGCAAAAATACTTTAATACCCTGAGGGATAAGTTGAATGAGCTTTTATTCTACTAAATATTTTTCATTCATCCATTATGTTGGCAAAATAGAACAAGGAATTTTCTTTTCCAAAATTTCTCATTGAGCTTTTTGCTTCATTTCAACATTTACAATATCATATGATTGCTACTATTCCCAACTTTGCAGCTGATGTCGCATAGGGTTTTTATTTTATCGAAATTTTGACTCCTATGTCAAATTTTTTACATGTTTTCCCTTGTTATGAGGCATTATGGTGGTCAAGTGATTGTGACCATAGCAATTAGATTGATAGTGTTCATGGTTGTGAGGGGAAAAACCTTTTCCTCTTGCTCTCGGATATGCCTGTTGTTACGTCGGTCCAAGAGGGACCAGCTTGGAACGAAGCCGCCTAGCCCAGTTGAAAGGGGCAAAACCTATCTGTCACAAGAAGGATGATTTCTATTCACAGGTAAGGCTCGATCAACCGAGGAGGGGAAGGGGATTTTGGGGGTAGAGTTTGAAGGGGCCTTAAGGGATATTTAGTGGGGCTAATTAGCTAGGATTTTTCTTCATGTTTTTTCTGCAGTTTTTCCTTTTGTTGTCTTCTTCTTAACAACATCTAAGGTTTGTGGAGAGACGTTTTACCTCTTGAATTGTAGATATACCTTGTATCTTGCTTAGTTATTTTGGTATTAATTAGCCCTAATCTGGGTTTCTTTCCACGAAATCCTTGCAAGTTCGCTGATTTTGGCTTCTGTTCATATCAAATTGGTGTCATATCACAATTTTGGATAAAATGACACCAAGAAAAGTTAATGTTTTCTTTCCCACCAAATTCTTGCAAGTTGTTCGCTGATTTTGGCTTCTGTTCATGTCAAATTGGTATCAGATCACGACCTTGGAGAAATAACAACAAGGAAAGTTGATGTTTTGGAAGAGATTGGAATGAGAGGTACGACAACTTAAATCCGAGATAGAGAAAAGGTTTTCATCCATTGACAACCGATTCGAGAACTTGGATGAGATAATAATGAACTTTTTTGAGATGCAATCCAATACCCCTCCTGGGCTCAATTTGCAAATCCTAAGCAATGGTTGATCGAAGACTCCGAGATCAGACCGAAAGATAAAGAAATCGAACATGAGGAATATGATGAGGAAAGTATCCAACATCACTTTCCCTTAGGATTCCGATGGGGGGTGGATTAAAGATATCTAATGGAGGGGTTTTGGATGAAGCATGAAGGATGGGTTATGCAAGGGGTTGGAAGGAGCACAAAGAAAGAAGGGGAGAAACTGGAATGGTGTATGACTATAATTGGAGGACAGAGTTTCACCTTAGATATATGGGGGAAAACATTGAAATAAGAGGAAGTTGGGGTTGTGATGCTAGGTTTAGGAAGTTGAAGATGTCGACCTTCGAGGGGGAAGACACACATGGATGGGTGCATTGGGTCAAGCGATACTTTGTTGTGAATGCGATAAATGATGAGGAGAAGCTCATGGCGGCAGGGTTCTGTTTGAAGGGGAAAATTCTAACATGGTTTCAGTGGAGAGATGCTAGATATCTGATTCGTTCTTTGGAGAAATTTAAGGATTGCTTATTGGAATGTTTCCGAGCAATTTAGGAAGGAAACCTAGAAGGGACTGCCATGGAATATAGGGAGAGATTCAAGTTATTGTGGGATGAATTTAGGGTATTTCTGACGCAAGATTGGAGGGGAAGTTCATGAAGTTTCTAAGGCCTAACATACGAGCAACACTTTGACCATTGAAACCACAGGGGTTAAGGGAGATGATGAAGCTTGCCCAGATGGTGGAATATAAGAACAAGATGAAGAAAACCAACAAAAATGACACCTTGGGAGGATTCCATAAAAGTACTACGACGATCATGACACTAGGACCCAGACGGTGTCATTTCAAAAGGATGCGCCGAAGGAGAGGAACACGAGGGCTCGTCCCGGGGTCAACTTCAAGCTTCTCACAGAGGCAGAACTGTATGACGAGAGTAAAAGGATTATATTTTCGATGTGATGAGAAGTAAAAGACCATCAGTGCAAGGATCACACACTTCAGGTCCTTTTAATTTGAGGGGAAGGTGGCAGATAGTGATGAGTCAGAGGAAAAAATGGTGGAGGAAGAGGAACACTTACACTTGGATGTAGTGGAGGTATTCCTCAACTTAGTGGCAAGATTTTCTCTAAATCAAACCATGAAGGTGAGGGGATAGATCCAGGAGCAATCGATTGTGGTATTGGTGGATAGTGGGGTGGCCACTCACAATTTAATCACCAACCAGGTCATGGGCTGGTAGACACGGGAAGCTTTGGGGTCATGATGGGGACATGGAATGTGGATAAAAACTGAGGAATTTACAGGGCATTAATAATGACACTACAAGGCCTATTGGTAGCATACTTCCTTCCCTCTGGCTTGAGCACCACTGATTTGATTCTTTGGATGAAGGTGCTATAGACGATTCGGGAGACGAAGGTGGATTGGAAATCCCTAACTATAGAGATTAAGGTGGAGGGTAGGAATGTGGTGTTGAGAGCAGATGCTAGCTTATGCAAAACCACGATCTTTCACTCAAATTCATGGTCAAGATGATATGAGGAGCAGGTTTGGGTTACTTGGTGGAGAATAGAGGAGATCCATGCGCTCGAGTCAATAGAGTTCCTTGAGTCCGTTCGATAGCTTCTGCAACAATTTTCCTACCTCTTTCAATAGCCTAGCAAATTGCCACTACAAAGAGAGCATAAGCATTACATTACATTGAAGAGGAAGGTCTTCCTTTTATCAGTTTCAAACAATGCCGGTATCCTCATATTCAGAAGGATAAGATAGAAAAGTTGATTCAAGAGATGTTCGAAGCAGGAATTGTCAGGCCGAACGCAAGTTCTTTTTCAAGTCCAGTTTTATTGGAAAAAAAATGATGATAGTTGGTGATTTTGTGTGGACTACAGGGCTTTGCAAAATAAAACTGTACTAGAAAAGTTTCTCTTCCTAGTGACCGATGAGCTGTTAGATAAACTTTATGGAGCAGTCATCTTCTCAAAAAATAATTTGAAGTTAAGGTATCATCAAATCACGATGAATCTAACAGATGTACAGAAGACGGCGTTTAGGACTCATGAAGCAGACTACGAGCTTATGGTAATGTCATTTGGTGTTGCCAACGCTCCAAACACATTTCAGTCTCTATTGAATATGATTTTTCAGCCTTATCTGAGGAAGTTCGTTCTGATATTTTTTATGACATTCTGATCTACAATCATACAAAGGCAGAGCATATGAGACACTTGAGAATCGTATTGGAGAAGTGGATAAAACACTAGATGTATGTCAACTTGAAGAAATGTTTCTTTGCACAGTCATAGGTAGAGTATTTAGGGCATGTAGTGCTAAGGCAGGAGTAGCAACGCAGTAGTTCAAGTTCAAGACTTTGTTTGATCGGCCTTTGCCGAGGAGTTTGATGGAGCTTAGAGGGTTCTAAGGCTTCACTGTGTATTATTGTAATTTTGTGAGAGGATACGACACAATAACATAACCACTGACGGACGGACTGAAGAATGCCTTTTTTAGGGGGGGAGGGTTAGCAGCAACATGGGCCTTCAAACAATTTAAGTGAGCCATGACCAATGTTTTGGTATTAGCACTTTCAGACTTCAGTAGGTTATTTGTGGTAGAGAAAGATGCATTAGATTATGGATTGGGAACAATACTTATGCAGGGCCAACGAACTATTGCCTGATTCAACCAAGTGCTCACGGTTAGGGCTCAAGCCTGTCGGCTATTTTTAAAAAAAAATAAGATTTTAAAATTTAAATTTAATATAATATATAATATAATTTTAATTTTGTGAAAACGGTATTCTTTATTTAAAAAAAAAATAAAAAGATCAGATAGATTTCATATATCTAATAGTTAAAATAGCTGGGCACGATACCACAAGTGATATATCATCTCAAAAAGATGAGGGTATCACTTGTTAGTAGGCTTAACTAATTAAACTTATAAGTTTATGCTCTATTTTGGTCTGCGAAATTTATAGCAGACAAATTCTCTTATATAATACACATATTAGATAGAGTTTATATTAATCTGGGTTTTTAATTCCCTATTGAGATAAACCCCTGTAGTTAATTACATTTTAGACAACCGAAGTCACCTAGGAAAATTCTCGATTAAGATCAGAGTTTCGTCTTCAAGAATTCAACATTTAAGTTTTCACGATTGTTTATAGGAAAAATCAAATGGGATAGGTTAAAATAGGAACAATTATATCCGGAATCCAAATGAGCAAAAGTAGGAAATGTCGAAGATACTGAATAAGATTCAGTGACATCTCAAATTAACCTATGATTTAACTTTACATCTTTGAAACAGAAATTATTTGATGTTTTAATTCTGTAAATTATTCAGATATTCGAGGCTTATATCTACATTTCATATGTAAATGACCCGAGAAAATGTGATGATTTATGTCGTACTGAACGACGACATGAGAATCCTAAAAACTTTAGGACTTATATCATACTGAACGACGACATCGGAATCCTAAAAAATTTAGGACTTATATTGTACGATATAAAATCGTATAAATCTTAAAAGATAGTGTGAGGATTTACGTCTTACCGGACGAACAACCTCAACGTCCTATATGTATGTTATTTAAATCTATCGAGGTTCAGTTGAGGCTTCTATCTCCACCTTTTGTTGTAGTCCCGACTGCTGTCCGGAGATGAATCGCCAACCGACCACGTCGTCGTCTCGTTCCAAGAAGAGGAGAGAGAGAAAAGAGAACATATCTAAAATGACTTATTGCAGATATTTAATGTGTTATTTACAATGTGTTTTGAATTGGTGTTTGTTATTGTTGATTTGTTGTTGATTTGATTTGGGTTTGAAAGTTTGTAAATTTAAATGTTTCAATATTTATATTAAGAATTTAAAAGTTAAGAAAAGATTTTAAAATAAAAGCCAAGTGTTTTTGGATTGATCTCACTGATGCAAAAGTTTGATGCCGTCCCGTCTTGTCTGCTCCAAGGTCGCTTCATGCTCCTCCAATGCCTTGAAGGCGACCAGGTTTACCTCGCAAAGGCGCACAAAAAAAAATTGTACGAGTATTACTCAACATAAGATTGTAAAAGCATGTATAGGAATACACTACGTATATAAGCCTTCAAAATATGCTTTATTCTTATGCAATCAAATTCATCAATTAAGGATCAAATGAACTACTTGACAATATGTATATCACTTTAATGGAGAAAATAGAAGGCTTTAATTTTATATTTGAATACCATGACATTAAAATTAGGGGATATTTGCATACATACCAACCAATTCTTACGTATTTATATATCTAACATTTAAACTTTCAATTGTTACATTCCTGCCACTTTACCTATGTTTGAAATTGTATATTTCACTTTTTTTTTTAGTTTAAAAGGGTGATATCTTTTATGTGATAAGAAACATTTGGGTGGCATGAATGTAAAAGCAAAATTTCTGTGTTAGATTTGTAAATACGTAGAAGTTGGGTGGTATGTGTGTAAATGCCCCAACTAAATTTATTAATTTTTATAAGAATAAAGTGATTAAAAAAATGAGTAATTAAGCTAAATTACCTTGGCACCTCAAACCTCATTGTTGGCCGGATATGTAATAATGAAAGCCGATGCATCAGAATAGTTGCTTACGGGAAATCCTCCTAGCACTTGCAATAGACTCCAAAACAGCTGCTATCTTCATAGTCTTGGATTTCAATACCCTCACTGTCTGCTGCACATACCACAACTTTATGATCAGCCTTGTGAACACCAGTTCTCTCAAGAAAGGACACAAGCTCATCACTGTGCCTTGTTGAAATCTCACCAAGCTCAACTTTATGATATTCTATTATCAATATAACCATTGGAAGTTGAGCAGAATGACTGAGTGGTTAAACATTTCTTTAATCCCCCTAAAGCAACTCTTCCCTTTGTGATAAGGAGATATCAATTAGAACAATATCTTGCTTCCTTGATGTTCCAGCATTGCTAGGACAAAGCAAAGAATACTTTCCCATCTTTGCACAATGTTGATGTAAGAGTTGCATAATGAGAGTGCTGTCCTTGTAACGAATGTATCTACGAGCCAGGTCGATCTTGATCGCATCAAGATCTGGAGGCTCTACCTGGGTTGGAGTTCTCGCTGTTCGTGCTCAAATAACATTGACTCATAATGATAGGGAAGACCGCAACAATAATCTCGGAGACAACTTCTTCGACTCTCTCGTTCTTGTTAACGATGCAGAGAATTTCAAAGAGCATGCTGACAGTTCGATAGGCTTTGCCAAGCTGAGCACGATCTACCTATTCTCCTCTCCAGCAAGCAACTTCATTATCTTTACATATTTTAGTACCTTTATCAAGCCCCCTTGCAATTTCACCTCACCGTCAAATAACCCAAGCTATACATACTTCTTGCCGAGTAATTGACACATGAGGGCTTCCCAACTACCAAACTTGTGACAAGTAACCCCACTGTGTTTTGAGTTTCCTATTGAGAATTAAGTGCTTTGGCGACGAAGAATGTGCACAAATTTCTCCTTCGTCAAATTTCTCATATGCTTCAAATCTTTCTCGTAATTATTAAGGCTGAAATTAATGTCAGTGTCAGGCCTTTGAAATTTAACGGCAGTCCGTTCATCGAAACTTGCTCCATTAGTAGCAGACTTGGCAGAGAATTTTGATGATTAACGGGAGACAAAATATTATTATTTATCTGGTAACAAGAACTTTCTCTTGAAGGTCCTTCCATGGCTAACAGTTAGTCAATCTGGATATATAAAATATCATCCTGAGGCGAGGTAAAATCTTCACTATCATGAGTAGTCTTAGCATGCATGTTCTGGAATCTGCCTAAAAATCTTGTGGGATTTCACAGGGTTTTCTGCCGCAGGTTTCCTCGATCCAATGTAACCGCCAACCAAGATGAGAGAAACAGAGATACCAAACCATATCAGGACAAATACAAATATGGTGGTGAAGGAGACGTCGCTAGAGGATTTTTTGCTTTCAACTTCTTAAGCAGCCGAATGGAGGAGTACTCAACTAAGAAACTTTTATGAAACTCCAGCATTTGCATCTAGCTCCTTGCAGTTTCAATAACAAGCGCAGATAGCTTGTGCATAAGCTTGGATTCTGCTAGAACGCCAAATTGGGTAGTTCTCGGCTAGATGTGCTAAACACAAAGGTTGCTGTTTCAATTTTCGGTTCTTGGGCTTTGTCCAAGCCATTGGTGCATGTAAGCTCAAGAAGGGAGTGGGCTTCATTTCTTGAGTGACAATTAGAGGAAGAGTGCGATCTTGTTTCTCAAGAGTAGACGATTTGTCGAAGAGCCAGTTGATTGTAGTGGAATCTCTAAGAAATGGAACTTCTGGTGCTAAGATGATTTCCATTATGGCTCTCTGAACAGTTATTTTCGCCAATAGGTTTTCTCAGACAACTTGCTATTACTTTTAATGCAGTTTCAACTGATGCATCTACACCCTTTTCTTTCCAGTAAAATATGTTGCCATATTTTCCAATTAAGCTACTCAAAAAGCAGAAGTCTCTAATTGCTAATCCTGGTGTTTCGGGATAACTTCATGCGACGATTTGGAGCTTAAATTCTATATCTGTTGCCAGATTTACAATCTTTTGACGAATTCGAGTGCAACATATACTCCATGACCTGTAGAGAGAAATCCGGTGACATCAACAATGGTACTAACTTTTTAGGCAACCATTATGGTTTATTAACCCCAACTTTTGCATCAACAGATCTGGAACCAGTGAGAAAGTTTCTGAGAACAAGATCACTGGAAATGGCCGATTTCAGCGACCTAGACCTCAGTTTTTCCGCCCAATGATTGGAAATGTTCATGACGGGAGAGATTGGAACATCACAGTTGTTATAGCTGGTTTTTTTTTCTTGAAGATCTAAATCTTGACAAGGGAGCCAAGCGGGGAAGGGAAAAATCGCACGCAGGGAAAGAACTGCGGCAGAAAAAAAAATTGGGGCCGGCCCGAGAGAAGAAGCCTCTAGGTTTTGAAGAAATAAGTGGCTATCTGGTGGTAGCTTGTTTTGGAAGCCAACAAGTGAGCTTCGGCCAGCTTGTAATCCAAATGTAGGTGCCAAGGAGGAAGCTTCTTGGAGAAGCTTCAAATAACTTAGAATGTGATCTTCAAGATGTTCAAACTGATTCAAATAATTGTTGCAATGCTCAAGTAAGTTCATCAAAATTTGTGGTTCCAAGAAAAGTCCAAATTCATTTAAAATTTGGTGAAGTCAAAGGTATTTGAACTTGACTTAGATTTGAAATTTTGAAATGGATTAACAAGATTATAAAAAAGATTTTATGGCCAAATTTGAGTGAATCTAAGTATGGAGTAATGAGTATAATCAATATGGAGCATCCAAAGTATGATGTATGAATTAGAAAGAAAGGACAAAGTGGATGAATGTGTGCATTTATATAGGAATTTTTCAATTTTTTTATTATTTTATAATATTTATTATTTAAAAATCACGATGTGAGTGTTATTTGTAGTGCGTGAAATTATATAAACGTGGGCATCTTCTCTATGTAAAATTGTCGTTCCGAAGGTGATGGTGCGGTCCGTTTCGTCATCCGTGGTCACCTGTCCATTTAACTCTAACTCGTGCGTGTCATGAGAAATGAAGTTATTTTGGTTCGATCGGAGCCGCTTAACGAATATATCAATGACCGATCCTCGTATAAACGACAACTAAAGTCAAACATATTGCTCTCGGCAGAAAGTCAAACGTCGTACGCCGTGGAGTCCTATGTCTTTCAAATCCCTATGGGAACTCAACAAAAGCTTCAATATTTCGGCTTTAATTGACTTAGCTGGACGTCGAGGATTAGAAACCATCAATGTGAAACTTCAAGGACGAAAAAATGACTTAAATTTCTAAATATTGTGGGTTCCGGTCTAGTCCTCTAGGAGAGTCAAAATAGAAAAATCCTAAGGCTAGATCCTAGGATATCTAAAGAAAGGGAAAGGAAGACCTCAAAATTGTGGTCAACAAAACCCATGTATGAGGAGGAATTGATAGTTATTTTCTTGGTCATTGAAAAGTGACGCCCCCATCTGGTTGTGCAAAACTTTATAGTCAGGACAAACTAGAGGAACTTGAAGTATCTATTGGACCAGAGGATGACAACTGAGGAGCATCAAAGATGGCTTTTCCAGTTATTTGGATATGAATTTGAGATCCACTACCATCCAGGATTGGAGAAAAAAGCCGCGGATGCACTGTCGAGGAAGGTGGAGAAACCCCAGCCGATAGCTTTATCAGTACCCCTAGTCTTAGATCGGGAAGCCTTGAGGCAGGAAAGCGAGCAAAATGAAGGCTGAGAAAGATCAGGGCTGAGTTGCTATAGGAACCAAACAGTCATCCATAATACGCATTGAGGGGGCAACAACTACTCTATCAGGGACGATTTGTGTTGCCGAGGGCACAAGCTATATCCCCAAATTGTTGCAAGAGTTTTATGACAATGTGAGACTTGGGTACAGTAGACATACACTCGAGTATCAGCCGAGCTATATTTGGTGATGTGTTGAGATGTAGAGGGTATGTTGCTGATATGTGACGTCTGACAACAACACGTATTTGACTGTGGCTTCAGGAGAGTTATTAAAGCCAGTAGCCTTACCTGAGAAGGTTTGGCGGAGATGATGATGTATTTTATAGAGGGGTTGTCACAATTTGAAGGGTTTATGGTGATAATGGTGGTATTGGATAACTTAGCAAGTTTGCACATTTCATTCTGTTACGACACCTGTACATTGTCGTCTCAATCGCCACGGTATTCATACGAGAAGTGGTTTGTTGCATTGTGTTCCTGAATCTATTTTATCAGATAGTGATAAGGTGTTCCTCATGTAGCCGACTTATGTTAAGAAAGACAAAGTTACAAAAATTGAACTTAATTTATTATAATTAAATGAAAATATGACACCAAATAGAACACAATGGAGAAAAAAAATTCATGTAGTTGACCCCACTTAGTGGGATAAAGGTTTTGTGTTGTTGTTGTTGTAGTGATAAGGTGTTCCTCAGCCATGTTTGGAATGTATTGTTTAGGTTACAAATGACAATTCTATAGAGGAGTGCAACCTATCATCCCTAGATAGAAGACCAGACGAAGTTGTTCAACAGGAATGTGAAAACATTGACATACTTGCGTTGTTTTGTATCAGATACACTGAAGCTTTGGGTAAACCAGATTGCTTGTGCTGATGATTGGTATAGCATTTCCTACTACACTGCGGCACAAACCACCCCTTTAAAGAATTTTGTATGGCGGGATCCACTTCACCTGATACACTATGGGCATATCACTACATCGGTTTTCAGTTTTGACCAATACTTGGAGGAGAACAAGATATTGGCAGAGCTCAAGGGACTTATACTGAGAACTGAATAGATCATGAAGAGAAAGGTTGATAGACATAGGAGAGAGATACAATTCAAATCTGGGGATATAGTTTACTTGAAGTTGAGATCTTACCGACAGAAGGCATTGGCCAGGAGGAGTGATAAGCTTTCTCCACAATACTATATAGGCCCTATGAGATTTAACAACACACATTGGAGCAGTGTCATATCGTCTGAGGTTACCACTAATTTGTCATTGCATTCAATCTTTCATGCATCACAGTTGAGGCATGCTATTGGAAACCATGCATCCTCATCTTCATTACCATCGATGCTGACATGGGACTTGGAGGTGGTTCTGGAATTTTTGGAGGTCGAAGGGGTGCGCCTAGGAGTGGCTGGAGCAAAGGAGGTATTGATTAAGTGAAAAAATATGCTTGATCGTGAAGTGACGTGGGAGCCATACGAGGTGATCTAGAAGCAGTTTCCATCATTCCGCCTTGAGAACATGATACTTCTTTGGGAGGGTGTCGGCACTAAAAAGTTGTTTTGTGGAGGTCGCCCGTAAGAAGTTGTTTTGCAGACAACCTCGAAATCCTATGGATTGTTGTTTAATTTCTAGGAAAAGGGAATAGTTTTGCTGGGGAAGACATGCTCTGCTGTTGAAGATGGCCGTGCTGCCCACCGTGCTAGCTCCTAACTCCTTGCCATGACGAGTTTAAGTTTTCTAGGGTGTTCAGTTATAATATTAAATCAAACGGCTCTATGGTTGTAGTCCTCTAAACATCCTATGCAAAAAGGAAACATGTTTGAAGTTATACAATATAAAGTGTGCAATGCAGGAACAAAGCAATAGAATGCACGTGGAACAGAGATATGCAGGAACAAAACAATAGAATGCACGTGGAACAGAGGTAAAACCAGAGCAGTATAACATGCTATACGAGGAGAACCGTGATAAGGAGAAACATGAATAACATAACATGTTGTACGGTACGGTAGCAGGTAGAAACAGAAATTGTATAACATGCTGTATAAGAAGAGCAGTAGCAGGTAGAAACAGGAAAATTAATTGCTGTAAAATGTAAAGCAAACCTGTACGCCCGTGAGATCCGTTGTTCCTTAAGTATAACAAACCTAAAACTCAGGAAAAGCGGAAAACTCGAGAAAATCAACGAAAAAGACTCAAGTAAAAGAAAATCCTCAAAACTCCTCGGGAAATCCCGAAAGGAAGGAAAAGTAACACGAGTGCCCTGTCCCAAAACTTCGATGAAACAAAAAGAAGATTCGGATGAGGGGGACCGCAAACACTCGTATGGGACTAGGCTCAGTTATGTGTTTAGACTTGAGGGTCTACGAAGTCTACTCGGTTACCCGAATGTATAGGACCCGCCACTCGTCTAGAAAGGAGTCTTGAGCCTCACTTAGAGGGCTATTTCCGAGCCTAAACAGGTATTCGTCAGGTGGACAACCAACTTTAAAATGTATTTTAAAATTTATTTTTTTGACATAAACACAAATTTTAAACATGCAAAGAAGAATTATCAATTTTTGTTTTGTAGAAAAGTACGTTTTCATTTGAAATGGTTTATCAAAACTTATCTTTTTTTTTTTAAACTTTTTGTTGTCCACAAGTCGATTACGCTACCATACATAAGACTGCCAACAACCTGAAGAGGTTCGAGCCAACTCCCGCTAGATTTATGTTGGTGAAAGATACCATATCCTATCGTTCATCAAATGCCTGGATCTTGATGTTATAGGATAAAACATCTTTCTGCTCTATCTTCGGTGTGCCTTTATCATCACCACCGTACGCCCCAAAACGACTACTTGCGACCTTGCTTGATGGTTTAACGTATAGCAAAAGGCTATACGTGGACACTTATGCATCGGGCATAAACATCGAAAACCGAACCAAGAAGCAAGGAAAGAAAATAACAAAAATGGGGTGAGAGAGGAGGCACCTATCAATCTAAAACACCGAAAAGGAGATTGGATCAGTTCTCAAAAACTCGTATCGAAAAGATCTGGAAAAGTAGGGCCCGAGGTATTTACTAACAATCATAAAATATCCCTTTACACTGATTCTCTAAACCCCAAGAACGCATGATTAATCAAATCAACCAAATACTCTCCCAAATAAAGCTTGCAAATCCTCCCCAGATCCCAAAGTTGATATCAAAATCTTTCAACTGTCGAATTAATCCATAACCTCACATATCAAACAAGCATAGAAATCTTCCCATAAAATCATATAAATGCTCACGATTGGGATCACTATAAAGAGCTGAACAGCAGGTAGGACTCACAGCCAAGGCAAACCCGAGGCACAAAAGGGAAGGAAACTCACGGCTGAGGCAAACCCAATGAACAACAAGTGAGGCTCACGGTCAGAAGTAACAGAGAGGAACAACCACCAACCCAACTTACCTAAAAGGGAAATCACAAGATGAGGCTCACAGCCAAGGCAGCAAGAAGAAGACCATAAGGACAGCTCACATCTCAGACTCACGGGTAGGGATAACAACCACAACGAGCCAAAATCAAGCTCCAAATCAATATCTCATACTATATGCATTTCCCGAAGGTAAGCCGCAGCGTGGAGTTAAACCAAGGCCTCAAAATAGGTCTTCAAAAGGTCCACAACATTAAATTTTCACATGGTACAGAGTTTGAGCCAAGAGAACAACCACAAGAAGCTAAAACTGATCCCAACATAGGGCCAAAACCGAGCTCACACACATGCACATATATATATACATATATATTTAGCTTTCACAGAGGAGAAATAAACATGGCATTCCACATGCAGTTCGAGCGAGAGAGTAGCTAGAGATGAAAACGGGAGAATCTCTCTTTTACTTTCAACATATATGAGAATGAATCAACATAATGAAGGGGGAAAGTAACTTTTCAAATTTCTTTTATAAGCAAGGCAAGCCTTCTAAAATTTATAAAGTAAGTCATCACACGTGACACCCGAATGTTCCAGATTTTTTTGCAAACATGCCACCAAAAATTTTTCATATTTCACAAATAGGGATCAAGCTATCATTCCTTCTCTATTCTCCCACCCAAACTTTCAAAATTTCACAAATGAGCCAACCAAAAATTTTCATATTTTGCAAAAAGAACACCCAAATATTTCAGATTTCACAAATAAACCACCCAAGAGTTTTCATATTTTGCAAAAAGAACACCCAAATATTTCAGATTTCACAAATAAACCACCCAAGAGTTTTCATATTTTGCAAAAAGAACACCCAAATATTTCAGATTTCACAAATAAACCACCCAAGAGTTTTCATATTTTGCAAAAAGAACACCCAAATATTTCAGATTTCACAAATAAACCACCCAAGAGTTTTCATATTTTGCAAAAAGAACACCCAAATATTTCAGATTTCACAA
>NW_018164519.1:17403-102573 GCF_001263595.1 Phalaenopsis equestris | reverse complement strand
GCCGAAGCGTGGTGAATAAGAGGGAGGACCGCTCGGCTAGGGCTGCGATCGGGATGAACCGCGAACTAGAGGAACGGGGTGGACGGGGTGGACCAAGCGACGGAGAGGAAGAAGCGCGAATGAGTAGGGGTCTTTCGGCCGAAGCTTCGTGACAAAGAGGGAGGACCGCTCGGCTAGGGCTGCGATCGGGATGAACCGCGAACTAGAGGAAGGGGGTGGACGGGGTGGACCAAGCGACCGAGAGGAAGAAGCGCGAATGAGTAGGGGTCTTGCGTGCGTTCGATTTAGGGATTTAGGGATTTAGGGCCTTAGGAATGTAAAAGGAAGATTCAGTTTATATAAATTAATATATATATATATATATATATATTGAATCACATGCGATTTATTCACGCGCGGTGTCGTAACAAAATGAGTGTCCTCTCTAGGCAAAATCGACATTCCGGACGCGCTGGTGCAGTCTGTTTTGTCATCCGGGATCGCTCGGACGACGTCGTCGACAATCGGGCTAGAAACACGTCAAAATTTAAACTTCACAAAACTTCGACCCATGGTCGATCGCCTCGATTTTTTTACTCGAGTCTTCGACAAATAATAGTGCAAGCGATGTGAATTGTGACGATCGGACGCGTCGACTCTCCGAATTGCGAAGTTTGTGCGCGCGGGAGTGCGAATTGTGCTAAAGGTCACCCTAAGGCTTAAAGATCCTATAGGGAATTCGATACCACACACGCGAAACTCCAGAAAGGGACAGAAGTGGGTTGGATTTCTAAAACGAGGCGGGTCCCATTTCTAAGGTTCTAAGATAGTCGAAGGAAGATCCCTAAGACTAGATTCTAAACCCTAAGAGGAAAACTAGACCTCACTAAAATCGAGGTCAACAGAGGGGAGTATTGATATGCCCGCTGTTAAGACGGTTTAGGAGGGCCGACTTGGACCGACCCAACTTGACCTGCCAGCCCAGCTGAAATGGACGGAACCCTCTTGTCAAAAATAGGGGTGATTTTAACCCCCAAGTTGGGCGCAATCAACCGCTAATCACGTATACGAGGAGGGGAAGTAAGGGTATATTTAGGGGGAAAGATTAAAGGGGCATTTAGGAGAGCTAATTAGCTAGGCTTTTCTTCATGTTTTGTATCCTACAGGTTTTTTTTGTCATCTTATTCTTAGCGGCAACTAGGTTTGTGGAGAGACGATCTACCTCTAGAATTATAGATCACCCTTGTATCTTTCTTATTTGCTTTGGTATTAATTGATTAACTCTAATTTAGATTTCTTCCCACCTAATTCTCTCTTGTTGTTTGCCAACTTTTGCACCGGATTGTATCACTCTCATTGTGATTATGCTAATCATCTTTTGTAGCATTGATAGTCCAACTTTAGCCATCATTCTATTGCTTGACATGCCTTTAGTCCCTCTAAGATTGACCACCTCTTAAGGGTTTTTGTTATTCTTTCTTAGGTGGATTACGGTTGTCTTGTTTAACGCTAGAATTTTCTCCCATGCAACCGTCTCAGGCTTCTATAATAGTTTCCAGTAAATTCTGTATTTTAAATCCTAGTGCTTTTTCATGCATGCAAGTAATTAATGGTCCCCCCTACGCTAATATTTCTTCTTATTATGATTTTTAATGTTTGAGTCATGTGTTTACTTCGTAATATTTAAGTTTTTTTTACTCTGCATGATGATCAGTTTCATTACATTCGACTTTATTTACTTAAATGCAATTTTGAAGGTTTTTTTGTCTTTCACTCTTTGTATTAGAAAAAAAAAGATCAATTTTCTAGTATGATAAAAAATATTTATTGATGATGCTTTTTAGTTTGTGCAGCTTCAATTTTGCTCATTCATTGCAAATAATAGGATCATTTATAAAACCTTATGCCCTTTTAAGTCTTAACAGAAAGGGGTTGCTAAATGTAAGAACCCTAATTTGCTCAACATAGCTTACATCTGATTCTCCATATGAATCTTCCTTGTCTAGTCTACAATGACTTAGTTGTGACTTTTTGCTATTTTATTTGTTATATCCCATCAATTATCCTGGGTTAACATCTACTTCTCATTAATGTATCATGAGTAGTCTTTGGCTTGGTTTGATGTGTTGTACGAAGTTTTTGTCAAGGTTGACCTTTGTAGTTGCACAATTGAGCATTTCATCTTCGTTAGCACACTTAGGTCGGCCACAATTCATTATCCTAAAAATTTATGCTCATAACATTCTACTTATAAAGAATAATTAGAAATGGCTTTATGTAAGTTAAACTAAACCTATAATTTTTTTTCTAACAATTTAGCGGGATCATCTCAATTAATTTTTGGGAATAGTTTTTTTTTTTTACCATAAAGGTATTTCCCTATCTTAAAGAGTGTGATTGATCACCTCAAGAACACTTGTCTTCTTATTTACAAATGACTTTGAGAAAGCCTATCTTTTTTATTGCAAACGACCTTGAGAAGATCGGTCTTCTTGGTTACAAACTTGTTTTAACGCCAATTGACACTCAAATTGTTGCCAATAAGGAGGAAATTTTTTAGAACTTTTCTGCTTATTGGAAGTTGGTAGGTAAATTGTATTTCTACCAAACTATATTTCTTCTTTGTTGTAGTGGTTTGAGTCAACAAATGTAGACTTCCAAAAAGATCAATGGGAAGTTCTTTGATGCATACTCGGGTATATCAATAATTTACAGTTAAATGGACGCTACTATGCATTAATAATGGACATCTTGTTGTTAGCAAGGCTTTGGGTTTACTTTAACTTTCCATGCTATGGAACATGTTGGAGCTCTGATTTTATGGGGAGTTTTTGCATCAAAAATGTTATTTTAGAGTACATTTGTTAGTACCTTGGCTTACTGCATTGACCCATCTATTTGTAATTGAGGGGTTTTCTATTGAATATTATAAATTAGAAAGAAATTTCTCCTCTAACACTACAGATTACCAAGTAATTGGGATTAATGAAATATAATTCTATTTTGATTAAGTATAAAGAATAATGTTTGGTATAAGATTGTCAAACCTTTGTAAAGTTCATTATATCTCTTGTACTTGTGCAGGTTAGAAAGCTTACTCAACAATTTCCTGCTTCTGTGCCTTTAGCTTTAGTGCTTAAAAAGTTCTTGGCAGATCGTAGCTTGGATCACTCTTACTCAGGCGGGTTAAGCTCATATTGCTTGGTCAGTCATGCCCCTTCTTGTTTTTTAATTTAATAAATTTTGAAAATGCTCCAATTTACTTTTTAATTTCTTTTTCTGCCACTCTGCTTAATTGGTACTCATGCTTCATTTTGTATGAATGACTCTTTGGTAGGGTATTGGTCTAGTCCTTATATCATCTAAGCATTAATATTGATTAAATATTGCATCATTTAGTCCTAGGAGAAACTTCAATTTTGGTTTCATCGGAAAACTTTCTATATTATACTTTTCTAGTGCAAAAGACGTTGATTGTCTGATATTCAAAGGTATTGCGGGGTTAAGCTAAACTCCAGTTTATTTTCTGGATTAGCGTCATAAAGCTTGTTTTGTCTGAATGTTGCCTCCTTTTTCTTTCTCTAGAATTTGTTACCACATGCAATGATTTTTTCAAAAGCAGGCATGATACTGAGTTTTTTTTTACCATAAATAATTCAATTTATTGAATTTAAATTTAATGGTATAACGGTGCTTAAGCAATATTAAATAATTGTCAGTGACCTCCAACGTTTTGTCAGCTGGACTATGTTTGTTGGACTTTAATGAGGTCGGATTTCATCCAATTAATTTTTACTTTAAATTTATTTGGATTCTGTTCATATTCACTCCCAACTTGGACGTGAAGCTTTACTTAGTTTTTGGTACTGTGGATTTTATTATGAATCCAGAATGTACTATTTGCCAAATTTTATGCGAATGTTTTTTAATCATGTCTTTTGGAAGGCGTCTACTACAAAATGATTCCTTCTGCTGCATTTTTTCCCAAATTTCCTGCAACATAAAGGGAGTCATACTACTCCGCCAGTATTCAATGGTTTCTAAATTTTCTCATATCCTTTTTAGTTGCCAACTAATTAATTAGGTTTTCTTATTAAAAAAAATCAATAGAAATGGCATTTCCATTTTTTTAGTTCCTTTGAAGTTTTTTCCTTTGATGGTAGCAGATTTCAAAATCTAATTGGGTATGTTTTCCGTAAAAAGAAGTCAGGGGATGTGCCAGTGAAAATGATGATTTGAGATATCTATTTCAGGAAAAAAAATTAATGTTTACAACCTTACAGAATTTAAATTGTAGGCTTGCTATTTAGTTTGCATGATTTGGATTGTACCAATATCAACTTGTTATCTATTACCCTTTGATTTGAATTTTCTTGCTTTTGCCTCATAGGAGTTTGTCTGGATTACATCTTTTGATTTGTGCTATGAATTATATATTTGGATTCAATCTATCAAACAAAAAAAAAATGTTATGGTATGTCAATTCCGTAGCTTTTCTATAGCATCCTTGGACTGGAGGAAATCTAATTCTAATACATTTTAGTCCTCCCTGAGCAGCTTATGGTCATCTGTTTTTTAGGAAAAAATTTGATAACTGGTGAATACATAAAGTACAAGTTAATGGAAAAGTGAAAATGTCAGTATTATGTTATTCAGCTTATTATGTCTGTATAGTCCTCAGCAGGGATATGAGGAGGGAAACTGTATCCAACTTCAAAAATAAATGTTGGCAGCCCTCTTCTCCAAAAAAAGAAAAAACCAATTACATATTTGTTTTCCAAACATAGCAGGTTACTGATCATGGCCATCTATGCTCCTCCACCCTCCACTCCTTCAAATGCACATTCTAAAATTAAACACGTGCTTGGTCGTCTCAAAAAGTAAGCTAGCAACCCTGAACCTTCAAGTTGATGCACTGGAACTGCTGAAGCATGTTCTAAGCCTCAGCAACTGTTGTCTTCTCGTCATGCCAGCCCTTCATAGTGGTCAATGATAAACAAAATAAGAGAAATAAATAAGTGTATTGAGCTAGATTTGGAATTCTCATATTTTGTTAGACTTGGCGTGCATGATTATGTTACTTTCTCTCCATATCCTTATTCTACATTTGTTGCGCAGTTTTCGGGAGTTGCTTGCTAACTATTGAACAGCCCAAGTCAGCTTCTTGCTTTACTCATTGCTTCCTGCTACCACCTAAACACAGCCAAAAAAAATAAATTTTATTTTTTATTTTTTTCTTTATCATCACGTCCATATTAGCATCCATTTTTATTCCGTATTTATCTTTGCATTTGTTTGATTATTGAACTTCTGTGAAGAGACATGAGGAGAACATGTCATGTTGATGATTAACAATGCGAGGATAAAAGGTTATCCAATGCATTTAATTGCTTGATAAAACAAGTTCTCGGTATGCTAGCAACTATTAACAGTAATAATTTCTAAGATCATATGTTAATTGTAATGTTCAAATCTAAATATATTACCGGCATTGTAACAAGTGATTTCTATGCTAGTATTTTTTTACCATTGAAACCTACAACCATTGAAGCAGATTAACATTTTACCACCGAAACAATGGATTAGAAGCTCTAGTAACCAGCAGCTTTTGGATTACATTTCAAGTCAGAATCTCTTCTATTGGACAATTATGAACTTGCCACTTTACTGTTTTGGAAGTGAGAACTCTAACATTGGGTCCTAGCTGTCTGTGTTTCTGGTAGTATTTGTATTACTGTACTGGAGAAGAGACACATTGGAAGGAGAGAGGAGGTATGGGTGAATGAAAGAGAAAATGTGATACTTGAGAAATGCCTTTTTTGTTCAATATTTTATTAAATCCATCAATACTTGTTGAAGGCCCTTCAGACTAAACAGCAGAGTCTCGTAAAATTACACATGCAAGTTTTTGTTAAAAACCATTGTTAGGCACACATTTTTGCTTAAGATTGACTACATTACATTCATGCTTACACTTGCAAGGAGGAGATGGCTGTATTGAGTAGATATCGGAGTAGTTAACTTAAAGAGCTTGGGATTTTATTTCCTCAAGGCATCAATTTAATTTGACATTAAATAGTACTTCATGAGGCCTAGGTTGATTGTATACTCGATTTTAGGAAAAGTTCGATTAAAAGTTTCTGATTCTGGGCGGGTGTCTTTTTAGAGGCAATAGTGGGTATGGCTATCATGATTTGATTGATGTAGAACATGATATGGTTGATTTGAGTGCACAATTGTCATGATATGGTGTGTCTAGATCTAGACACTGGGTGTAAGAATATTCTTAATCATAATGATATAATTGACAACAATCATGATATGAACTGTACATTTTGACCTCTCAATCTTCTAAGTGGTTATGATATGCAAATTGTAATTTATGATTATCTTCTCATGATAATATTCTATAAATGGATTGTGTGAGGCGGTATATTCTGCATGTCTAGAGTACATGAGTTTAAGAATGAGGGAAAAATTAGGAAGGTTACAACATGAAAAAAATATGAGAATGGCGTGCAATTTGCAATCTGGACATGATTGTGCAAGGAGTTGAGCAGATGCCATGTTGAGGGAGGTTGTGCCAATAGTGGAGGTGGTAGGATTGATTTTATCAAGGGCGAGGGTGTGCAAGCAATGCAGAATGTATGGCTGAGTAGGGGCTGGAGCTTGATTCAGAGTGAGCAAATAGTTGACCACATAAAACAAATTGTAGCAATTGGCTATGTGGTGCAATCACATGCCATGACAAACACAATGACTGTAATAGAGCGCGATCAAAGCTGTGGAGCATGAGATGTGTGTGTTGAAAAGCTTATTATTTGGGTTACAGAACCAGCCAATGGATGCGCATTGGGCACGTTGACTATAAGCTTCAAAACGGGCCAACAGAAGGCTTTGTTGGGGACCTTGGATGCAAGGGAAATTTTCTGGATATTGACACAGATCCGTTGTGTATGAAAGTGGGACATCAGTAACAATACAAAGAGAAAGATGCAGGTGAGGATGATATGTTTGTGCCTTCTTTGCCTCCCTCCCACGAAGGAACAACCACGACTCATGTTCTTGTAGAAGAATCGGTCTTGGAAGAACATGTCTGAACCGGCCATACCAAGTCAGACCCATCGGTGATCTGGCCAAGATAGCCGACCAAGCCTAAAGGGGTGGGTTCTCGAAAAAAGACAACAATTCCAGCACGACTCAGTAAGCTGCTAATCACATATAGAAGGAAGGAAATCAAAGGAGATTTTAAGGGGAAAGTTTGAAAGCGACCTTGGAGAGTGTTTAGGAGGGCTGACGGCCAAGGCTAGAGAAAGCGACCTTGGAGAGTGTTTAGGAGGGCTGACGACCAAGGCTAGAGGTTCTCTAGAAAATTTAGAGAGCGATTCAACACCTTGGTAGGGTCCACTAAGCCCTAATCACATATAGGAGGAAGGGAAAAGGGGGATTTTGGGGGGAAGTTTGAAAGGGACCTTGGAGAGTATTTCAGAGGGCTAACAACTAGGGTTTGTCTTTATGTTTTGCTTGGATGTAGTTGTTTTTCTTTTTGATGGTGTTCCTTGCTGCTTCTAGGGTTTGTGGAGAGATGATTTACCTCTTGAATAGTAGATCAACGCTGTAGCTTCTTTGATTTCATTTGTTTAGATTAGGGGTGCAAATGAGCCGAGATGGTTCGAGTTTGGCTTGTTATCGATCCATGATACGCCTAAAAATTACCTACTTTTTCATATCTATTTTATGTTCAATTTTAATAATTTTTAATGATATTACACTTTAAAGGAAGACATTTTGTATATTTTTGGTTTTAGGTATAGGAAATGGAGTTTTGGAGAAAAAGAAGCAAAAACAGTGCAATTTGGAGCAAAAACGAGCAAAAAAGAAAATTATGTCCTGACACATTTCGATATGTTTTTCTATGCTTAATCTACTTCACACATCTCATATATTTTTGAATAAAATTACACTTCAAAGAAAGGTTATTTTCATGATGTTATTTTCATGTTTATTTTATAAGTCTATCTGTTAGGAACGAAACATAACTGAAACGGGGCGAAACGTAGCTGAAAACGGTGAAGTTGCTACAGACCGGCGCCGAAGGCGTCCAAACCGGCGCTCAAATTCAGATCGACGAAAATATGGCGCCGGCAGCGCCCAAAACGGCGCCGACGACGACCGAGACAGCTTGGACACGATTTTGGGCGATTATGACCGAGATTCAATGTATTTGGACGTTTTTTGTAAGGTTGCTTGAGACATCTTTTGGGAAATTCATCCCTACACTATAATAGAGCGATTTTATGTCAGAAAGGTGGTGTTGTGAGTAGAAAAACGTGGAGAATGTTTATAGATCTTAAAATAGTGGAGAATGTTTATAGATCTTAGAATAGAAGTAGAAATATAGATTTCTACCTTTTTTGAGAGATTGGAGTGGAGATTTTGAGAGAATCTGTAAGGAGATGTTTTAACATTGCATGGATCAGCGGGAGACTTTGTGGGATAGATTTTTATCTTTCTTTCAAGGGAAAAAAACTAAGTATTATGTTCTTCATTATCTTATGATTTTGTAAACACTTATCTAGTAGATTTGCTTTGATGAAAAGAAGTTTTCCGTTATGCTTTCTTCGTGCTTTGTGATGTATCTTTCTTACTCTTTTGTTCTATTAGGAAATAGTGACATGAAAAAATTATGCATTGTTTTTATTTTACTTTTCTCTTGTAATGAGTAGTATTCATGTTTAAAATATTGGGATGTATGCTAGAAAAAGTTTTGATTATAAATTTATGGTTTCTACTTGCACTTCCTTTACATTACAATAAGGGTCCGTTGTAGTGTTAAAATTCGTTGTAATTGCATTAAGACCCGAGAGGTCGGTGTAATTCTCAACAAAGTAGAATCACATTCAAATTCCATGGATGGTGAAATTCATAGTGTTTGAATGTAAGTAAATATGAGAATCACATTCAAATTCCATGGATGGTGAAGTTCATAGTATTTGAATGTAAGTAAATATGGAAATTTATATATTACTGGACGAAGAGTTGGAGATTCTAGGGTGACATACTAAAATCCCTAATTTTGTTTTAGTGTTTAAGAACTAAAACGAGAGTTAGTCTTTAGGGGAAAGGAAGTGGGCGCTCTGGAGTGAGAGTCAGTATCCTCCTAGTCTAACCACAGATTTAGAGACTAAATCTAAGATTAACCAACGATTTTCAATAACACTTGTCTGAGGGTATATAATTAAAATTACTCCTGATTAAATTTGCTCCTATTTGGCACATAAAATATTTAATGTATCTCATTCATTTACGTTATCCAATTTACTACATAAGAATAACAGTTTTTAAGGTCTCAAAATGCTCCAAACCAATTCATCCAAAAAGGATTATCTTTAGAATTAATATTTACATTTAGGAATAGTTATTATCCTTACATTTAACATTCACATTTAGGAGTAGTTGCTAGATAAAACATTATTTTAATCAACATTCCAAACTAAGGACTAATAGTAGTAGACTAAAATTTAACTAAGGATCTCATTCCTCTTTTCCTTGTAGGATCGATATTTGAAGCTTAATCAAAAAATTTTATATTACTTGAAGCGATATGTGCACTTGCGTAGAACCCATAGTGTGTGAACTATTTGCTATATTTTATAATATTTCAATTTTGCACATTATTTATTAGCCATATTTTTTTAAACTAAATTACTACGTAATTTCGGGACGGGTCAAGTTTTTGACACTGTACCAGGGATTTAAATTGACATAAAACACGCAGAGAAACATCACACACTAGAGGCACATCAATCCACGAGCTCGAGCTCGTCCCGAAGCGGCTCGTTGGGTCGCGAGCCGGTGCGATTAGTTTACCACTAGTATTTTCGATCCACTTTCTGATGTGCTCCCATAGACGGCTCCTCCTTCAGCCGCCAACACCTTCTCTGGCGAGCTCCCTTGAAAATTGAGTTTTCAGTTCGAGCTTGTGAGCTAACTGTTACTAGTACGAGCCGAGCTCGAGCTCGCCATTTTAGCTTGAGCTCACAGTTTGCCAAATGAGTCGAGCTCAAGCTTGGCATGGTTCGAGCTCGACTTGACTCGTTTGCACCCCTAGTTTTGATAAAAGAAGCCCTCATCTTAGTCTCTCTGCCTCTCTAGTGCAATATATTCGCTGTTTTTTATTCCGGATCGTATCGTAGGATCAATATTGAATGATCTAAGTGGAGAGATGAACACCTTTAGAGGCTGCACATGATGTGAATCATTTCATTCTACCTTTGCACCTTTATTTTTTAGTGGAGTTAAATTTTCATCTTAACCAAATATGCGTTAACGTCTTGCTCTGATAACCCAATTGTTCAATTTTATATATTAAGTAGTTGATCTATGCACTGGCTTTAATACACTACTGTTCTTACCTTGTATCGCTATTTCCTTTAAGTTAATTGTTTCTTTGTGATATCAAAGAAATTTGATGCATTTGTATCATTGTTAAATTTTGTTTTTGAAAATTCTGAGTGATCTACGGTGTGAAGTGTTGTGCAACTAGTAATTTAGCCGTTCCATTATCGCAAAAATAATTTTGATTGTTGGGGTGCATTTAACCGCACTAAATTATTTTTGCTATTTTTGCAGGTTTTACTGATTACACGGTTCCTTCAACATGAGCACCATTGTGGTTATTACATGAATCAAGTAAATGTTCTATTTCTGTTGTTTACTTTCTTGAAACAATTTGCTCATTTTTCCTATATGTACTTTATTTATCAATTGGAATGTAATTTGTAGTCAATCTAGTAAAGCTCACAGTGCGCGCGACACCATTGTCAGGTTCATAGATTTAGAGTACCCTGCCATTGAACCTTGCAGCTGTGTAATTTCTGAAATGCAGCTTTGAAGGATTTTGTGAGTTGCCTTTCATTGGGCCGCTTTATATTCATGTTTTGAACATTACCTTGTAGATTTGAAGCAATTTATTGTTTGAAATGTGGATTTGGATATTCACATTAGATTGGACCCGTATCTCTTTTTTGTTTCATTTAGATGGCTAGTTTTTTGTATGTGATAAACCATATTTTGCGTTGCATTGTATTATGAGCTGATTTTTCAAATGGCTTATAGTATCCTAAATCCTAATGTCTATAGTTCTCTATTTTCCATATCATTGGTGTCCTGAATCACGGTGAAGTAAGTTGGTTTGGTTTGAAATCAGATGCATGACCTATTTCTCAGTTGAGAGGCTAGCATTACATTATTTACACTGGCAAGTTTTATGTATGTTGGAAGATCAATCTTCAGTCTAAATGTGGCATCCTGGATACTTTCTGTTGTTTAAAGTGAGCAATTCTTTTATTTTTATTGAGAATTCATTTAATCATCTGCTCCTTGACATAAAATCATGAATCCATAAAGATTAAACAATATGTACCAGGTAACATATCTTTCTAGTCTGAGTTTTGAATAAATGTGCCAAATGAGAACGTAGGTTAAGCTACTTAAGTGTCCTTTACCGTGATCCCTGTTTGGATCCTTTCATTTAAGTCTGCCATACCTAGAAAACCTAAGGTCAATGCCATAACTCTCTATTAGCTTCACTGCTGAGAACATATTCTGAATAATTCACTTTGTATTAAATGATTGCAGAACCTGGGAAGTCTTTTGATGGAGTTCCTTTACTTTTTTGGGTGAGTGCTAGTAGATTTTTCTTTATATTTGTATTTCAAATACAGTGTTTGGCATGTTTTGACAATGGGTCATTTCTTTCTTTTCATTAAACTCTCTTCATCTGAAAGTCCTTTTCTGTTCAGGAATGTTTTTGATCCACGCCAAATGGGGATTTCAATCCAAGGAAGTGGACTTTATATGAAAAGAGAAAGAGGCCTCAGGTTTGAAATCATTTGTCAGAAATTTTGTTTTGTTAAATCTTTAACATATTCTTCTCATATTAATGTGTTTCATGTAGCATCGATCCAATACATATTGACGACCCCCTCTTTCCAACTAATAATGTTGGGCGGAATTGCTTTAGGATACATCAATGCATCAAGGTGAGGAATTAAATTTTTACAATAAAACCAACAAGGAATATAAGTTTTCCATTCGTTTTGTCTGCTCACTTGCTTCAGAACTATAGCAGGAATAATTAAATATCTTCATGACAATTAGCCTTCTCAAAATGAAGTCATAAATTTGTTGACCTTGAACTTTTTTTTGGAGACCTAGTTTATAGATTTTGTTGAAGAGCTATTATCTTGCCTATGATTTGCTTGAACTTCTTGAAGGTCACTGACCAAAAATGTTCAATTTGTTTTGTTTCTTGAATCAAACCATTTTATGCATGCCCCTTTCTTTGTACAAATAATGTTTGCTATAGAGCCCACGTAACTCTAAATATGTGGAAGGGTTCATAAACACAAACTTCCATGAACTATTGACTAAATTTTAAGTTGTCAATTGTTGCAAAGCCAAGCTTCTCTATCTATTGGCTGAATCCTTCAGTTTGTCTCTGATATTTGTTGTTGAAGCGGGTTGATAATTGGTTATGGATATTCTTTTCATTAAATTTGTTAAAAAATAAATGTTGTGCATTCAAACTTAAAGAATTAGATACACACGGAAGAAGTGTTTTTGGTCAACAATGAAAACAACGACCCTTATGCTAAAGTAGTTTCCCTGGGAAGCTTCAACGTTGATCGTTTAAGGATAATATCAACTCTTAAACTTCTAGTCTGAATTGTCACGACCCGACCTGAGGCTTGGAAATAACCGAGATATGAACAGACGGTCGGATTGTGGGAACTAAATTTTTTATATTTATCTAAAATTTAACAAATAAAAGAGCCGCCAATCAAATTAACTTAAAACAATATATTTAAAATTATATCGTTACTGAATATCTGCGTCTTCTATGAGTGTTCTTCTTGTATCGCTCATCTTTTAATTACTAATATATTTAAAATTATATCGTTACTGAATATCTGCATCTTCTATGAGTGTTCTTTTTTGTATCGCTCATCTTTTAATTACTTAATCAACTTGTAAAGTTAAAACTTTTAATTACTTAAGAATGAGCTAAACAAGCCACTGAATACTTGTATCACTAAACTATATTAATACATCCTTAAACTATAATAATACAAAGGAAAAGAAAAAACAATATGTATGTCAGTTAATCTTTTAATAAATCAATATAAACATTTGAGATGCTATCAATGAATCTTACTATATCAATAACGCACTAATATTATTCTATATCTCTACAATCTTACTATATCAATAATGTACCAACTTAAGTTACTTCAATATTAATATTTTTTTCATTTACGTGTTGGTACCTTAGTGTTATTCCACTTGTACCATCAAAGGGTGATTCTATCATAGTCAATCATGTACATACAAACATACAAAAAAATATCACTTCTTAATATTAAATATTTATTTCTCATTTGCATAGCAGTCAATATATTTATGCACATATCATTCCTACAATTTGAACAAAAAATAACTAGAATTCAAAATTCCGAGTTTGCAGTAATTTTAATAAAACTAATGATAATATCAATAAACATATTTGGTCTAGAAGAAACAAAATGTTATAATAATATTAGATAATAAGTACTCACCTCAATGACGATTAATTTGCCTCAAGGTCGACTCTTAAAATTGGAAACCTAACATGGTATAAATTTTAATTAATTTATTATTTTAATAAACTATTATCTTTTCTATATTTAAGTATTAAATTTACCTCTTGTAATCCCGCTTAATTTCTATTATATATATATATATATATATTCTATTATTATTATTATTATTATTATTAATTTTTAGTAGTAAGTCAATTTAAATAAATATTACCGTCTTCAGTTAAGCCCTAATCCTTGGACTCCCTCTCACAAGAAAGTACGATCTCAACTTTTCGCCTCTTCCTCCGCTGCGCAGTAGAGATGCCGCCTCCTTTCTGCTCGACGATTTCCCCTCCCGCTTCAACATATGGCTCGTCTTTCTTTGCTCGACTCCGACGCCGTCTCCTCTGCTACGCTTGAGCTTCCAACTTAGGTGAATCACACCCTTCCTTTCCCCTTCTCATCCTTTCTCTTCCTTTCTCCTACTTTCTTCTTCTTTTGGACTTGCCTCGTCTTCCTCCCATCCATTGTTTTATAGGACGCAAGTGATCTCTGAGTTCCCGACTGTTCAATTCCTCTCCAACCTTTATTGTCCGACTCCTCATTTCTTCTCCTTTCTATTCATTTCCTCTCCTTCTCAGTTCGTCTCCTATTCTTTGGTTCTTTGTTTGATCTTCCGGCTGTTCGTTTCTTCTTCCCCAAATAATTGAAACGGAACTTTATATAAAAACTATGGAACATGACACTGAAGTTCAAGTCAACCCAAAATGAACTCTTTTATGTCAGAACCACTTCACTAACGACAAAATTTAGCTGCTGGCATTATAATAATCAGAGGTTATTATAGTGAAATATAAGATGTAATTTCATAATTAATAGTGGTATTAAAATATTCTTATGGTATTTCTGAGTTTAAAAAGGATTCATATATATTAAGATAGTAATTAAAACATCAACTATAAGACTTAAAGAATCAACTGAGGATAGAATTCCAACATTTATGATGGTTTGGCCGCGGATTAAAAAATTAAGGAATATGGATTGGCTCAAATTGTTTGAAAAAGTGACCAAAATGCTAAAAACGATTACACTATTTTTGGTTGATTTTATTTGATTATTCTCTTACACTTTGGGTTTGACAGGCTTTTGCAGACGCATACAGTATACTGGAAAGTGAATTCTCTCAGATTTCTGATGAATATATTTCAAGTTCAGCACCATCATTTAGGTTGCTTCGAAAGATTGTACCAAGCATTGACTGAGAAATGAGTTTTCGCAATAGTTCTATTCTTATGTCCGGATCAACTGTTCCATTTAGAAATTGTGAAGTATTATTTTTTATTAACTTAATATTAAGGTTTTCTCTGTTGTTCGCTGCCTACTTTTTACTAAGGTATGAGTCTATTCCTTCCATATAATGCTCTGAAATAATATATGGCTGTACATGATCTCTGTAGTTTAAGCAACCTTTAAAATAGTTTTTTTTTCTTAACAGTACAGGCCGATATGAGGAATCTGTAATTGGAACTGGAAAACTGATCTGAGTTAGTTTGCTGCACAGCCATTTACGGTAAATACAAGTATATCTTGGCATTATTTTATTTTTGGAGACTTGATCTGATTTTGGTTCTTGGTGTCAATCAAATTTTATAAGTTCAATCGAATTAGATGTCTCTTGTGGGCAGCATTGGAACAAGATTTTTATTGCCGCTAGCGGATATTGATAATCCATCTGGTGGATTGAAGTATGCCATTATTACGTGGCATATTTAGTCCTCGTAATATGTTTCTTGTGTTCGGAAGCCAGCTTTGTTTAAGACAGAATTGGACAAAGAAAAGGGAGCGCTTAATGTCATGAGCATAAATTTTGGTATTAATTTATGGATTTCAATGTTTAGAATCTTCAATAAAATTCTTGAAGATCACACAGGTTATGTTTGTCTCGCCAACTACATTTGCTGGATGCCGTGCCATCATTTGCTCTTGATCCAATTTGGAAGTGAAACAACAGAAGGTATGTCTGTTAACCTAAGCCTAACTTTTTCTCTCAAAAAGTTTGTTATGCTTATAGTTGTAACTCTATCGAAAAAGATATCATGTTATATGTGAAATATTTAAATTAAATATCACAAAGTTTGAACTGAATTCTTCTTTGTACCTTGAGAAAACGGATGATTCTTCTCTCTGATCTTGGGAAGAGTTTCACCTAATATTTATTTAATCTTCTTAAACAACCATATTTTTTTTTTTTGAAAGGAAAAAACACCATACTTGCACAGAGTTGGTGTACTTAGCAGACATTGGCACAGAAAGAAATCTAGCATGCTAAGTAAAGTTGGCCAAATAGTAAGTTTGATTATGATCTTTAATTTCATGCTTTTAATAAGTTGAAGAGAATCATTGGTTATTTTAGAACTCATTGATTTAAAATATGAAACGTTCTTGTGTGAAATTTATTTCACTAAAAAAAGTTTAGCGTAAGTTCCGGCAGCATAAAAATTAAAAGTGAATGGAAAACTGGTGTATATTGCTGATAGCATGAAAACTGATAGATGATGTCGCTCTGAAAGATTGTAAATGAAAACTATTGTTTTCATCCAATGCCAATAACAGTTGTATCGGTTTGACATGGGAATATCTGAAGGGTTTTGTAATTCTCAAATAATTCTTTGGAGTTATGCAGGTCAAACCTTTCACTACCAATAGTAAAATTAAAAAAAAAAAACTTTTCTATTGAATTACAGTGATTTCATTTCGATTGTTTTAAGCTATTCCTACTTATTCTTTCTTTTATGATTATTTTTTATTTAAGGGTTTGAATGATGCAATCAGTTTGTGGTTTCCACTTGCCAACCAAAGATATATTTGCAGACAAGTTCTTGATAATTTTAAGAAGACATTTTTTGGGTTTAGCTTAGGAAGCATTCTTGGAATGCATCTAGAGGACCAAGGATTCCAAGTTGACATGCGCTTAGTGACTCCAGAATTAAAATATGGGATCGAGAAAAAGAAAAAAAGAAGCAGCAGAAACAATGTGAATGAGGATAATATTTATTAGGGAAATTTATTTACATGCATACCACCGCATACCACCCAATTCTTTTGTATTTATATATCTAACACCCAAAATTTGTTAATTACACTTATAACACTTAGATGTCATATGTTTATGCATGAAAAGGTTTATTTAACCTTTAAAAAGATTGTAATGATGATATTTTTTTATGTAATGTTAAAAATTTGAGGGTTATGCATGTAAATATGAATGCTTAGCTGTTAGAGATGTAAATATCTAAGAATTGTGTGTGTGATATGTAAGTGTCCTTGTTTCACAGTTTAAAGTTGTTGATTAAGGAAAATCTTTGTCATTTATCTGTCTAATGAGAAATTGTTTAATGAAAGTTAAATCTTAGTAGTAATGACATATAAAACAGCTTTTTCTATTACCTACTGTTGGAAGGATGCTATGAGAAGGCTTATAAAGGTATAATTTATACCTGGTGTTGGAAACATGACACAGATGAAGAAGAGGACTTTAAATTGCTCTCAGGTAGGCCAAAGAAGAGCAAGTGGAGAGAAGATGGAGAATCCCTCGCCGGTGACGGTAACCCCCACTTCCTTAACTATATAGATATCCAACACATAATTTACTTTTTACATTTGTACCAGCCAACCAAATCTTCCATATCACATCAAAAGAAACACTATTTTAACTTTTAAAAGTGAAATATATCTTCTCATATAGATAAAGGTACCATTAATGTAAAAAATGAAAATACAAAAGCATCGAGTGGTATGTACGCAAGTCTTCCTATAATGATGTGGCATATTTAGAAGGCTAGGCATCATAAAAAGGGCAATTGCCGAGGTCTACCTCAAGGCAAGGATTCTTACATTTTCATTTTACTTTATATTCTGTAATCTTCTTTAATTATTGATTTGCATATGCAGGAAAGCAGTAAATGGGAAAGGCATGACTGCTGTTGAAGGAACTTGCAATATTATGAGGCATGACGAAGACATATCCAACAAAGAAGAAGAAGATGATCTATTGTTTGAACAAACAAACAAAGCTGCAGGTGTAGAAAAAAATAAAATAAAATTAAGGAAGATAAGCGTTGCTGAGGAACTGTTGAGTATGATAAATAATAAAACTATTCACAGTTGCTCTCTTCTGTTCAGCAATGCTGTTGCTGAATTTCTTAGTTTATGTTGTATGCTTCTCCTGATACATTTCTTAATGTAAAAGTTTAAAATACCAAAGCATGCTGTGTGTAAATATGGAAATTTAGGCCTGAGATATGTAAATGCATAAGGATTGTGTGCTACTGATGTAAATTTCCCAGAAATAAATGATTAATAAGAGACCCATGTTCTGAACAAAGATCAATTAGCTTCTCCCTTCCCTGTCCTTTCTTCCATTGCTTTGGACTAGGAACTTTTCCGAGAGGTTTTCTTAGCTTAGATTCTCCAAAAAGTCGAAACAAATGGTAATTATGAATTATATAGCTCCCCAAAATGGTGTGTTACATTGTAATCTAAGTTAACATTCTGGATTGATACGGCTATTGGAGTTGTATCCAAAACTTTAATTAAAATTTTGAATTGTGAATACCCTTTTATGTAGCTGAAATCTTAAATATCAAGGCGTCCTTTTGAAGTAACGTGGAGTTTAATTAGAAATTTCAAAGTTATGTGTGCGTGCTCTAGAGTGCTCCTAGGACGGATGATCTCCTTGGGAGTCGTATTAACATGATAAAATCGTGAGCTGATTAGGCTGAAGCGGACAATACTTGATGGGTGAATGTTCAGGCTGTTACAAGACTATGCTTGATATTAATAATAAATATTTCATTTAAATCTATGATACTTTATATTAATAATAAATATAGCAAATGTAGTTGTATTATGTTCATAATTAATCATTTGTATTCCTTTTTTTAAAAATAATATTAGTATGTATATTAATATGGGGATTCAAAGAATTTAATTGATTTTTGTCTTGCATGATCGAGAATTATACCAATAAATTGAAGGGGGTGAATTGAACTAGTCTGTCGAAGGACTAAATTTAGCCCTACTTTGAAGAAGTTGCTCCAGCTTATCATCATCTTTCTCGAGAGAATGATTTAGCATATCCATGTGGAGGTAGCAATTCTAGAAAGTTATCATGACAACTAGGGCAACTGTCAACTCCTCATTTAAAGGCAACACCAACACTGGGATTCATTCCCATAGCTCATGTATTAATGATGGGCGTTGTATCCATAATATCTGATATTACCGAATAACACTTTATATTCATGATACTGATCTTCTATCAAGACATCAAAGAAAAGTCAACAATACAATCCTTGATGTATTGTTAGGTCAATTTTATGATCTTTTTATGAGAATGGTCAATGAGAAAAAATAGACTAATAATCTTTTTCTCTTTTAAGCTCTCTTTCCTAAAAAGGCTCCGGAACTTTTCTTAAGAGTTCTTTCTCTCTCTCTCTCTCTCTCTCTCTCTCCAAAAATCTGTGAATTGAAGATGGCTC
Organism: Phalaenopsis equestris; assembly: GCF_001263595.1. Lineage (NCBI taxonomy): Eukaryota > Viridiplantae > Streptophyta > Magnoliopsida > Asparagales > Orchidaceae > Phalaenopsis > Phalaenopsis equestris. The sequence goes on along the minus strand of NW_018164519.1, from coordinate 83,432 downwards.
AGAAGAGTGAAGATACCTTGGAGGACCCACTTTCCTCCGACTAACCGAAGTTTGGAAATTAATATATTTACCAAGTTTCACTTCAAGGATCTCTTACGTCTTACTTATGTCTTATAACACTCTACTCTTCTCAGAGTGTTAGGAGTCGTATATACCAACGAACAATAGAGACTCAAAAGTTCTAAAATGATTAAGCATGATATTTTTGACATGATGTTAAAAATTTAAGTTTATACTTGCAAATATAAAAAAATGTGTGTTAAATATGTAAAAGTCAAAAAATTTTGTGGTATATATGTAAATGCCGCAGCATTTAAACCAAGACCCGAGTTAGAACATGTTAGTATAGGTTAATTTTATAGCGCGGAAGGCAGCTTCGAGGTCTGAATTTAGAAAAATCATCGCTTCCACTGAGCATGGCGACGGCCGGCGATGGATCAGAGAACAGAACAGCAAGGGAGCCGGCGGCTGCTAATGGAATACCGGAGGAGGCAAAGCGTTTGCTGGAGCACGCCATTGGCGAGGCTATTAGCTTTAAGCAAACCCTGTCCGCGGCCGCGGATGACGCCGTAGTTACTGTTCGTTCCGGACTCTCTCAGATTCTTTCTACCACTTCGGACAGCCTCCATGAAGCACAGGTTTTCTATACTACCCTTACTAAGGTGTTTTCGCTGGATTGTGATTGTTATTTTGATGGATTCGCAGGGCATGTTGAAATTGGTGAAGAGCGAGTACACTGCGTACGAGGATTTGGCGGTGGAGAAGATTAAGGGTTTTTTTTTTTTCCTTTTTTCTCTTTTGTTTGGCATGATCCTTCGCTTCGCTTCTCATAATCATTTTGTGGACATTGATAATTTTAATGGCTGTGATTTTGCAGAGGGTATTTATGTCGCAGCTTCTCATCCCGGCATTTCTTTTGCTGTCGCAGGAGGAGTGGGGCTTGTAGTTTTGAAGAGTTATGTCTTGTTCTCTTTATTGTGCTGTAGCATTCGTTTTCCCTCATTTTCATCAAGTTGAATTGCTTCTAATTGGATGGTGCATTTGACATTTGGGCTAGAAAGCAATCACATATAGTATAACACAGTACTTGTCGTAAAGGAAAATATGTTTTATTGTTTTATTTTTGTTTCCTTGTTCAAGAATAGTTATTGTTTTAGAGAATGTGGAATGTTCAAACCATATTTTTGAGCTGTTGTCTTCAATTTTCTAATCATGCAGGACCAAGAAGTTTTATAATACGGAATACGAGGCGGTTATTTTTGAGTGAAGAGGTTTGTTAGTTTATCAAATTTTCTGGTGATTTATGTTCTATGATTTTTTGTTAGAACTAAGTTGCTTTTGTTTTAACCAATATCCTAGGTCATATTGTATCCACATCATATTTTTAAACGTAGCTATCGAAAAAAAGAGAGGAAAAACTTGATATATTGGATCCAAGATTATCCAAACTACAGATTTAGAAACTTTGATTATTGTTTTCGACTTGGTCATATAAAAATTTAATACCATGAAAGTTCATGCATTTTTTTAGTGAGCGCCATGTGTGGAAATATGTGAAAATGAGAGTTGATTTTGTGAAGTCTAAACCAAATTCATAGTATCAATGTGAATTTTTATTTTTAATGCTTTCAAATATTCACTTCTTAGGATGCTAGAAATGTTTTACAATGGTGAAAACTAATCTCTGAACATTTCAACCATTGTCTTCCGAAAGCCAGAATCTATGTGCATGGACTCAAAGTCAACACAAACAAACAAGGTTTGTAATAGTTTATGAAACATATAGAACACAACATGGGTTGAACATGATTTAACGCTTAATGTTTTATATTATAAGTAAATTCAAATTTATGATTGACATCTATGTCCATCATAATAAAAAAACAGGAAAAAAATTACACTCTTTTTTATATTACACAACTTCAAAATCAAATATCATGAATTTTCCTTCTCATTATTAGAATGACATTATTTATGTGGAATGTGTGTAATTCAGTTTCATGTTGTGTTAAAGGTGTTTATGCAATGTTAAACAAGTGGCAAAACTTAAAAAAATGGTGCAAGGGACCAAATGGTTTGTACCTACACCAATGTTTCATTGACAATAATAGAAATGATGTAGTCTCTTTTCTCTTATGAACTTTGAAACTAATTTAGGCAATGATTATTCTAGGATGGATATTGAGTTAGAAGTTTGGTTAGCATTCCATACACTTGTAATGGAAGATATCCAAGGAATTGTTTTGGCTGTATTTATATTTGACAAAATATGATAACTTATAGAAGTCTTCTTAAAAGTGATCTAATTGCTAGCTTGGCTTGGGCACTTGATCAAGGCAACATGAGGCCATAGTGCCTCACATACCTCTCAGAGCAATTTCCATTACTGAAGTGTTGTCTTTGGGAGAACGTTCCTTGAAGAGCCAGACGATGAGGCCTATTGTTTGTCTTGATTAAAGAGATGAGAGCAAATACTCCAAATGGGGGTGATGATGGGTTTGGTCGTGATGGTCAATTTGATAAGGAGCTATGTGGAAATAGCAGGAGTTAGAGCAAAAAGATGCACACATGGAGATAACTTAGATTATATGTTCGTGCAAGAGCATTAAATTAATGAGTAGTAGGTCTTGAGGATGAGAAGATAAGCTGAGGAGAGAGGTGAGGGGATATAGGACACAAGTACAATGATGGATTAAAGAGCGTGGATGATGACAATGAAGTTGTTGTTTTTGTTGAGGATTACAATGTGCTCAAGGTTTAACTGTGTTGATTGTATACTGCATCTCAGATATTGTTATTTACACTGTTGTCTGCCTTGTGCTCTACTGAGTGAATGTCAAGCTTGCCAAATAATTTGAAGACTTATGTTAGGCACAAGACAAAACGGGTAATTTAGTTATTTGTTAGTTATTATTGTGGGGTATAAATAGGGCTTAACATATGTAGAGTTAGGTCATGTGTGATTGTTTTCTTGAATCTTAGAGTTAGAGTTTGGGAGAGATCGCTTACCTCTCAAATTGTAGGTGTTTATTATTTATGTATAAGGGATTGTATCGTTTTGATCTAGTACCGGCAGAATATAATATTTCTTTCCTAATTCCTGTAGAAACATGTTTCATTCTGATCAAATACTTAGATAGCTTTTTTGAGTAGTTTGTAGCGGAGAGTAATGAATGATCAAATTGGACCCTAGTGGCTGTCATACTTCCTTCGCATTGGATGTTGGATCAGCATACTGAAAGTAAATCCTGCTAAATGTGTTTGGAGTGTGAGGGATGATAGATATCATTGTAAGAATGGAAATGTACATAAAACAGAAAAATGTGATCACAGGAGAGCAGGGATTAATAGCAAATGTAATAATCATTTTTCTTCACTTTGTTGTGTCTTTGATACATGTATATATAAAGATATCTGTTATCAATACATCAGCTACAATATCTAATATACCCTCATATGCCAGGAGTTTGTTTTTCTTGAGTGGTTGATATTGCTTTTGGTTGTTTCAGCTAAATGATCCTTATTTGTGTTATCACCTCCCGTCAAGGTACAATCCTTTTTTAGAATCTTAGCTTGTTCCTTAATAAGTGATATCGACGACGAGGAAGAACCTTTGTGAGAATATCAGCATATTGGTCTTGAGATGAAATATGATGAACAGTAATAGTTTGATGAAGAATAAATTCTCAAATGAAATGATAATCGATTTCAATGCGTGCAAGAATGAAACAAAGATTGTTTACAAGCGCTATTGCTGAATTATCATAATAGTATAATGGAGATGGCTCATTAAGAGGTATAAAAATTCTGAGATGACATAGCCAAATGAAGTTAGGAGCAGCTGTTCTGAGAGCTCTATGTTCATCTTTTGTGGAGGATCTTATAACAGTAGATTGCTTTTAGACAATCCAAGAGATTAGATTTGGACCAAGGTAAGGAGAGTATCCTATCGTGAACTATCGATCTACCCACAAAATACAATCACCCTTGGCAATGAGAAGTCTGCGATGGAGGGTACTCATATTGAAGTATTTGTAATATGACATAATACAAAGAACAAGCTAAAATTTGGTAGAGTTTAGGATTTGAAAACAATTTCAGAAACAACAGTGGTGGCTGAAGAACTGCAAGGGAGTAGAAACGTTTTTACAGTTTTTAATTACATTTTTTTCTAGCAGCTTGAGTATTTATTTAGATTAATTAGGTGTTTTCTAGTGGTTTGAGCTTTGATTTGTATACCAAGAAAGTATGATACCGGTCCCAAGTTTCTCACGTTGAATCATTTTTATTGACTATCAAGCAGATTTTGATTCATGGTAGAATAGTTATCTGTTAATAGCATATTATCCACATATATAAGAATGCAAAGCTGTATCGCATTGTGATGATATAAAAACAAGGAAGGATCAGTTTCACTTGACCAAAAGGATCATGTAAACTGGATCAATGAAAAGGAAGTAGATGAGAGGAGAGAATTTCAAACCATGCTTGGGGGCCTGAAGTAGGATGAAAAGGATCAATGAAAAGGATCATGTAAACAATATCTTGAAGATGGCCATGCAAGAAAGCATTGGAATTATCTAGTTATAAAATTTTCCAATTATTATAATATCCAATAGGTGAGAACATTCGAATAGTAGACATTTTTGCTACTGGGCTAAAAATTCAACGTAATCAACATCATTTTTTTTATTATATCTTTGAGCTACAAGACAAGCTTTATACCAGGCAATAGTACGTCTGAATTTCTTTTAGTCTTGTACAACCATTTGCAACCGAGAATGTTTTGGCCATTAATTTTTTGTTTTGTTTTGCTAGATATAGTTTTTTTGTTTCAGATCTGTTAGATGAAGCGGACATAACTGTTACTCTTTTGACGCAATCTATTTTCTTTTGCAGTCAATGCTTGCTGGCGCTGAATCAAAAGTAAATGACTTGCGGCAATCAATCAATCTTGTGAAGAATGAAAGCAGAAAGTTGGGGGTACTTTCACATCTGCTTGCTATGTTTCTTTTAGCAGCTGAATAGAGTTTTACTCAAAATTTAACTTTAATGGCAGTTGTTCTTAAATAACTTGATAAATTTATGTTGAAATGTCAAGGATAAATTTGAACTTGCTTATCCTTATTTGTAATTTCTAGTTTTACATGACTTGCATCACATTTTGAACTGTTAGATGGTATCCATGCTACCTCTTGATTGTTTTCATATTGCTGATATATGTTGTCATCTTGTTTGCTACAACTGACCTTATATTAGTGTTTGTTTTCGACCCTTGTTGCAGGAGAGGGCCTTAAAAGCCGAGGAAGAAATGGAGCGAGGGAGAAAGGCACTCATGTTCGTTAATATCTATTTAGTGCAACCAATTCTATTTAACATGTCATCTATATTTTTTGTGGTGCATTAAATGACATGATAGTTGTCATGCAGAGATGAAGGACGTGGAATTCAAACTGAATTGCATTTTATCAGAAAAATTGAGAAAGATGTAATGGGTATGCACGAATTTAGCCTCATTACCACATTTAATGGACTTTTACGCCCCCTGATTCCTTTATTTGATTTGTGTGTCTCTAAATTTTCTTCTCAGGCTTGAAAGATCTTATCCATGAACTTCCTCGGAGAGAAGCTTCTCGTTATAGATCAGCGGTTAGTTTTGTTTATGTAATGCAAATCTCGTTATAGATCAGCGGTTAGTTTTGTTTATGTAATTCAAATATTTTCTTATAGATTTAGCCCTTCTTTTTTGGGGCATTTACATGCATACATGCCACCGAATTCTTATGTATTTACATGTCCAAAACCTAAACTTTACTTTTCACATGTATACCACCCAAATCTTTCATATCACATAAAAAATACCTCCATTTAACTTTTAACCTAGCCTGGTTTTTTTAAATATAAAAAATTATGTGTTAATGAAAATGAATCATGCTCTCGATTAGGAAATTCTAGCATGCTTTCCAAGAAACATCAATCGCTATGATAATTAATGGATATGAAAGAATAAATGCAAATTGTTATGAATATGTGGATTATTTAAAAACTTTGATTTTCATTTTGTTTTTTAACTTAAGTGTGTCAACACACCTCTTTAACTGATTTTGATACCATTTCTCATCCATGAAATATTATGTAAATAGTTGTAGTGTTAATTTTAGAAATCTTTAATGTTTTGCAATTAAGCTTACATTAATCTTTGTATTTGAACAATTAACCTTTGAATTGAGTAGTCACTCTCTTTTCTAGGTTTAATTTTTGGCTGTTTTCAAGTCCATGCATTTGAACTGAACATAGGTATGGGTATCGGTTTAATTCATTTATCCAGGAGACAATATTCTAAAATATTCTAGCAATAGCTTCAAAAAACTTTGAGAAGATCCCAAAAATTGTCTAGAAGAATTCAAGAGCCCTTATGAAAGGCTGGAAGAATTTTTTAGACAATGAAGTCTTTTTCTCATTAGCCACATGAAGGGGTTGAAGGAGATTTAGATTAGGTTATTTGATAGAACCGTTAGGATTAGAAATTGTATTTATCATCATTTTCATCATATTTATCAACCCTCAATATTTATCAACAGAGGCCCATTGTAGATCTTTCCTTACATTAATTTATTAGGTAATTTCATTTTGAAGATCTCTAACCAACTCCTCTCTGTCTCTCTTGCCTGGCCTCCCTCTCAAAGTAGGAAAGGAGAAGCATAGAAGACAAGGATTCATGGATGAGTCATTATAGGAAAATTAAGTAACTTTTGGGCCATTTAAGGAACAAGTTTATGAAGAATGGGTGAACGATTACCACTGTATAAATTAGTGAAACTTCTTGTGTTTGATAAGTTGTATTCCTATTCTCTTTTAATTTGATTTGCCCAAAACATGCAATTTCTTTAGTCCACTTGTAAAACCCTAAACCCTAAACAATAAATAAAAAAAAAACTTGTTATTTCAATGGCAGACTAATCTTCAAGTTATTTTCATTCAGTATAACTTGGTCTTTGCGTGCATCATAAACTTTATATAATACATATTACCCAATAGCTCCTCTTCGATCCTATTCTGTTGACAAGACTAAACATTGGTCTTCTTTGGTGAATTTTAATTATAAATTAGTATCAGAGCATAGTTTTTGGCCTGTAGAAGATGGACTTCTTACAATAATTCAAATTAGAACTACCATTTAATATATAAGAACATACATGGCGTCGGTGGCGGGTTGCTCTGCAAGGGTTTCGCCCAATGGCGAGACCCTAGTTTGATCCTTCAGCTTCTCGTCGTGTTCGACAACGAAGTTCTCGTACTTGACGGCGAATTCTGCGTTCGTCAATCTCTTCTGCGATCGTCGACTCCTACGCGCCATCGTTTCTTTCTGCCCAACAACGAAGGGACTTCCAGCTTCTGCGGTTTCGTCGTCTCTCCTTCGTGCCATCCAGCTTCTGCGTGGATCTCGTCGAGCTGCAACTGTTCCGCGGCTTGTCATTGTCTGCCATTTGCGTGGACCTTGTCGAGCTGTGATTGTTCCGGCTTCGACAACTACGATTTAGCCCAACCTCTTCGGCTCGTCATTTTTGCCCTCTACCCGACTTGGCAGGCCTTGTCCTTGCTGTGAAGGAGCTTCCTTTTTCTTCGATTGAACCTGACAAAACTCATTTTCCCACGTGGTGGGTAATCCTCAGGGAGAGACAACGGTTGTCTTCCCCTCAAGTTACAAAGAGCTAAGTTACAAAGAGCATCGTGATGGTACATGTGACTGCTCCTTTATTAAGAATGCAAACAGGAAAAGTGAAAAAATATTTTTTTTCTCTGAGTTAGAAATTTCATCACCGTCTGACAAATTCAAGTTTGCCCTTATTGGAAAATTTTAATGGGGACACCCACATATGGATGTTATCAGGAAAAGTTTTGATGATATCAAATTAGCAGGTAAGTGGAAAGTGAGGCTCATGGATGGGAGACAACGTATTGATTCAATTAACCGTGTCTGAAGACTACACTCAAATTTTAACATTGTTGGTAAACTAATGAAGCTACTCAAGTGGTTTTCTGATTTTAACCCCAATCATGAACCTCCTACTGTACCTGTATGGTTTAGTCTACTTGGTCTCAAGCTGCACTTTTTTCATTATCAAATTCTTTACTCTATTGATGTCATACTTGGGGATCTTATGAAGTTAGATCTACTCATTTTCAACCTAACCAGACTTTATGTGACCAAAATACTTGTTGAAAGAGATATTACTTTGTCTGATGTTACTGAAGTCTGGTTGGGCACAACTCATAATGAATATTGACAAAAAATCATTATGGAGCATGGACTTTCTTATTGTTCTTATTGTAAGATGTTTGGGCATAACTTTGATAAATGTCATAAGCTTCACCCTAATTTGAAATCTAAAGATCAAGTGAATAAAAATAGATCTAACACTACTGCTCTGAACATATCTGTTCTACCTGGAGAGAAAACTACCACAAGACAAGTTTTGGTATCTGAATTAATTGCATGTGGACCCTCCCCCTTAAAATACAATTTCTGCGATCGATGAGAAGCTAGATGATCCTGCTGAGCAACTTACACTTTCAAACCCTATTGTAAACTGTACTGAAGGACCCCTACCTACACATACTGATAATCAGGAGAACCTTGCACCTCTTGTGGGCACAACTGTTGGTAATTTTTCTACTGCGGCAATAACACATCATCAGAATGAACAACAATCTTCAGATGAAGAATGACAGGTCCACACTTCCATGGAATGAACAACAATCTTCAGATGAAGAATGACAGGTTCACACTTCCATGAGGAAGAAGAAGAAGAAGAATGGAGATCTACTTGAGCCAAGGAATCTAATGGATGATACTTTAGTTACTCTGAGCAATGGTACACACCTCACCAATTTGTTAGCTGGCTTCCTTCCGAAAACTAGAGGCAGAGACAACTAAATTGGGTCGACCCGATTGATCTTATATGTACCATCTACTTTGGGTTTTTATTTTTCTTTTTTTTGTGTTGTACCGTGTGGGTTTGGTGCCTATTTGAGCCCACTCATACAATCTATATGTACCCTTTTCTCTTTAATATAATTGCCCTTGGACTTTTTAATATATATATAAAGAAGAATTGTCATGATTATTATTAATCCCTGCTTTGATCTCTCTTTATAGGTTTCAAACTTTGTTTCTCAAGTTAAGCAAGAAAAGAAAGCTCTCAGCAACACTGCATCGAAGATCGTCAACTACGGCATCCCAATCTGATGGCTGCCATTACACTTCACAACTCTCTTTTTATTCTCCATAGATTACTATTTTTTCAGTATAATTATCTGTGTGTTCTTCCCTGTTCTGAAAATTGATATGTTGATAAGCAGCCTGTTATGTCCCAATTTGAAAGATTTAATTATTTAGGGAAATAGAACAATTTTGAAAATAATTATTGTTGCAGAATTATAGACTTGCCATGTGGTTCTTGTTCTGAGAGTTCACATTGTTAGATTTGATAATATTTGACAAATGTTTTGATTGCTTGTGTGTGGCGGTTAATATACACAACTGCTTAAGGGGTATGCTTACTAGGCTGTCAAAAAAGCTTGTTGTTCGTGAACAGCTTGTGTTCGGCTCAGAGCCGAACACGAACAAATTTTTAAAGCTCGATTATAAATGATTCGCTCGTGTTCGGCTCGTTTTAGCTCGAAATAAAAAAGTTATATAAATATTTTTAAATTACATGAGCCAAGTAACTTTGTAGATTTGTTCTGATTGTCTTTTGGAAGATTTAATTATTTAGGGAAATAGAACAATTTTGAAAATAATTATTGTTGCAGAATTATAGACTTGCCATGTGGTTCTTGTTCTGAGAGTTCACATTGTTATATTTGATATTATTTGACAAATGTTTTGATTGCTTGTGTGTGGCGGTTAACATACACAACTGCTCCAGGTGTATGCTCACGCAATTTTTAAATTAGCTTTATTTTGTAAAGTCTTATCATTTCGATAAATGCAATTTCAATTTTATTATCATGTTCACAGGAGCTTGCAAATTTAAGGATTTCTCACTCATTAATTTTAAATTTTAGATCAATGTCCTTACAAAACAACAGGATTTAGTCAGATTTTTCTCTAGTAAACAAATTCTATGAAAGATTTACATGCATAACCCTCAATTCCTGAGTGTTACCATATCTAACACCTAAAATTTAAAGTATGCATACATACCATCTTATCCAAGCATTAAAAGGTGTATTTATTTTTTAAAAAATTAAAATGGTGATTTTTTTCATGTGATTTAAACGATTGGAGTGTTTCAACAAAAAAAAAAAAAAAAAAAGAAAAAAAAAAAAAGATATGTATGAATGTAAATACCTCAATTTATATTCAACTTGTAGGAAGATGTAATGATTACAAAATCAAAAGGCTGTCAATCACATTACCAAATAAAAAAATAAAAAAACACAATCAACTTGTAACTCAAATTTTATAATAACTGTAATTTACCAAATTCTGCTCTATTAAACGCTTCAGAAGTTCTCTAAACACAAAGAATTCAATACTAAAAGCCTCACTTCTGGTTCAAAGTACAGTGTAACTCAAATTATCATAGCATTCGCTAAGAGATTCAGTAGCTTCAATCTCAACCTCTATAACTAAACTTTATAAGATTCGAACAAACACTATGTTAAAAATTTTGAAGAAGGGAAAGGGAGCCCATGCTAATAGTACCACTTAGGTCTCCGCTCTTCTTCCTCCTCTGTTAACTCCTCATATTGGTACCACTCCACACCCGCTGAACCGACGGGTAATGGCGGTCTGACAAAAATCTCCACAGGTTTGGAAACATAAACATCCAAGCACAGTTCTCCTTGGCTGTCCCCAGACTCATTTTGACCACACTCGCGGCCAAATGGTTTGATCGAAATCCAACCCAGCCCAGATATCGCAATGTCCGACGCAGGCCTATGAGAGGAAGCAAGGATATTTGTTTCATGATAGGATTAAGTAAATTTAGATAGGCACCACAATTCTTATGGATTTGCATATCGAACACCTAAAGTTTGATTATTTACATTTTTAACACCATGGTGCTACAAATCTATACATAAAAAGTGAATTTGAGTGATATGCAAATACATATGAATCGTGTGGTATGCATGTAGATGTTCCTGAGATTAAATATGGACGCAGAAAAGCAAGCATATTATTTGTTTAACTGCAACAAATTGATCTGCCTTTTATCCTTTATCAAGGGGGAACAGTTCATGAAAAGCATGTTATTTGCATCGTGTCTACTGCTAGCTATAAAAAGCTGATATTTTTAAACTTCTTTGGAGGAATTTTTTTTCATCAGTATGTAGTGTATATATAACGGCCTAAATCGTACTATGCGAGAGGCTTAAACTAGCGATGTTATCCTTTTTTTTAATATAACTGTTCAAGAGGCCACCAAACTCAAGTGTGTTTCATAATGAGCACACTTAATTATGGAGTTACCACGGAGAATTCATCAGTTACACCAAAATGCACCTTTCGATGTAAGATGAGGGTATCAAAAATTAACATGACATGCTAACTCAAAAAATTTAAGTTCGGGTTGACCTGTTAAATTTTGAGTATGGTTCTGATCCAAAACCCCAACACGTTTAATTATTCGAGTCAGGTTCGAGTTAGACCCGCCAACCCGTAATTAACCAATCAAACTGAAATTGGACCCGTCAACTAGAATTTGATGTGAAATTTACTATTATTCATATATATTAAATGAGTTATGCGGGTCCAATTTGAGTAGGTTTCGAATCGGGTCTGTTTCAGATCAAGAAGTTTTGGTTCGGTCAAATTCGAATCAACCTTAAACCCGACCCATGAACTAGATTTGACATCCCTAATCTAATGTATAATTTCTAATAGCAGAGTATTCCTAGGATGAGTGCCGCCAGGGAAGTACACAACAAAGGATAAAACAGTAAGATGTAATGTGGTATGAGATGTCTGGGCTAAACTGAACAATACCTTCCATAATATGGCCTGGCATAGCTGTGGCATTTTGGAAAGGATTATGATATGATATTTTTTTCATGAGATGACGGTTGCTTTGTCTTCTTTTGTTTGCATGGTCACATTATCATTAAACTGCCAGTAATTTAAACAAAGTAGAATACCTCTTTTGGTCTTCAAATTTTATTTTCAACTGAGACACAGATTGAAGTCCTGGCCAGAGCTCCCTTTGCTTTTCAGATGGAGGTGTCAACAAAACTCCAACCTCTTTCTGGAAACAAAAGATGGTAAAGGGAATTAAAAAAAAGCATTACAAAATCAGAGTTTGACAATTATCTGATAATTAAAATAGCTAGCAGAACAAATAAGTGTGATGGTAAATATATTAGATTTATTGTATTTTTATGTAGTCTTCAAAACATCAACAGCAGTTGATAAATCAGCGGAAAAGTTTAAGAATCACGTACATTGCACTGCCGACTAAATTGGTTAATCAAAGCATTCTTCATGTTAATTAATCATTTATAAGTAACAATCTCGCCATATTAATTTGTAAGATGACAGAAAAAAAAAACCTTGAATCTTCCGCAAGCCAGATTTCGCAAATGGATTAAGTTGGAGAAGTCACAAGGCTTTTGAAGATTTTACCTCAAAGAGTTGCAGTGAGGATAAATGATGATGAGGACAATCATGATCTTGATGAAATGCACTTAATTTTCATATATAATCAACCATGTCAAAATAGGAAAACTGAAAATCAAGACAATTCCATGTTTTCATCCAAGAAAAATTTTGATCAGTCTTTTGAAGCAAAGTAATAATAATCACAATGAAAAATAAGGATTTTATGATCATTTATATAGTGAAAATGAGGAATTAAAAAAAAGAAAATCAACAACCAATAAAATCACAAAAGAAAACAATGGCTTAAAAAAAAATGGATTAGTATATGTAGCTGCTGTAATCACCAAATGAGCAGTCAACATGGCATGCACTAAAACGTCACAAATTTAGTTTTCTGAATGTAAAAGTTCGAACGTTAAGTTGGAATAATTCTATTCAAGGTCAGCCCATAATGAAACCAGGAAGTTCAGTAATCGAAAACCAATAAGAAAGAACACTTCCCTGACCTACAAAATTAGCTGATAAAAAAATTGTAAGGAAATCAATCATTAACCTATCATGTAAAGGTTCATGTCCCATTACATGGTAAAACTCATCAGCTTCAGCAGTTGGGACCATAAGAATCGGCAATTTGCGTGGTCCAAAAAATGTCAAACATGTCTGCGGCAAAACCTGCATTTCATGTAAGTGTCAAAATGGTATTATGACTATTTACGGGAGGCTACTTTAATCCTAAAATCTGTCAAGTGTCAAATTAGTACCCACACAATTTTAAAAGCCCTATGATTAGAAGAGCCTGGAGTTTGTTTCAACCCAAGTTAAAAGAGTATACAGACTAGTTTTACACTTTCATAAGCTTAAGAACTAAAATAGACCCCTGCAAAGAGTCGAAGGAACATTTTGACACTTGCCTCATTAAAATTATTACATAGTTACTAGAAAAATAGAGCACTTAAACCTAGAGTAATCAAAACAAACCCTAGAGTAATCAAAACAAACCTTAAGAACATCAATCCGCACAAGACCACCCCAGAATATTGAGAATCCATTTAAACCAATAGTGTCTGTAGCAGCAAGATTACTTTTTGACATCACCTGAAATTTCAAAAAACTAATAGTCTTTTCTTACAGTATAGCTCAGTTCTGCCAAATAATTTTCAACATACAGGGAATGATTGCCCCCTGAGACGACTTTGAGGTGCAAGTGAAGGAAGATCTTCAGAATGAACAACTGCAGCTTGCCGATGATGAAGATGTACTCCTGGTGTGTCGAAAAAATTCTGCACAAATTAGAAAATCAATGATTCATTCTGTTTTAAGAAGTACATGGATCAAAAAAAAAAAACAAACAAAATAAATTATAAATAATAGCAGACAACAATCATCACCCTATTCAATAAGACCGATCAAATAATATCTCTGACGAATTGGGACATGCAATTCATTTTGCCTGAGAAATTGTAGTAGAAAATAAAACTGGCTCATAACTATACGTGCATGTCTGGATAAAAGAAGAAAAAAATACAAGCTAAGCTCTACTAACAACCTTTAAAAAAAATCTGCAAAAAACTTCAGATTTTTATTTTATTATAGAATTTTAAATATATATAGTTATAAGGAATGCTTTTTTTTTTTTTTTTCCGCAGAATGAAGATGGATGCATCCACCAATAATCAAAGATTTACTTAGCAATATTTTATCAAGATTTTAAAAAATTTAATCAATACATATTAGCTTATAAATCATAATATTTGTGTACTTAAAATTAGCGGTGGCAAATATGATTTAACATTTCAAAGTTGTAATAAGATCTCATACACTTCTATAGATACACGAGATGAGAGGTTTTTTAAATGAAAATTTTGAAAAGAGAAAAATCAAGAGGTCTTGAGATGTCGGAGTTGCCGTTGGGCAAAGACTACCATATGACATTTGGCACTGAATATCAGACATCGAGGAATATAGGCAGTCAACTTTATTGTTATCTTAATAGAAAGAGACAAAGCAACCAAGAAGATGGACATCAAGCACCAATGAATGCTAGATGCAGAATATTGGACGCATGTGGAGAATGTGGAGAATACTGTAAGTTAGATATTGGTTAGTGATGCATAATTGGCATGGTTTCTATCCTAATATATTGATCGGATGACCGATAAGATAAGCATAAAAATTTGAACTTCGATCGTTAGTATGGATCATACAACGGTCAACTATAGTGTTGGGCATCATGTGATAGTGAGTGGTCGATTTGGTCATTTTTTTCTAAATAGAGGGGAGATTGTGTGATTGGGAAGTAAAGCTTTGGGTATCAAACATCAAGTGGTGTTGATTAACGATAAAAAAGCAATTGTGAATAGAGCTCTGGAAATCCCTATGAATCTCAAATTTCCCTTCATAGAAAATCCTTTCCAAAATTTACAAGATAAAACTTATTTGTAGATTTCAAGAAAAAAGTCATTTTGGTCATTTCAATCGTGATCCTAGAAACTTTATCAGACAATGTGCATAGGCCGCTTTGATCATTATATGATTTCTTGGATATCTCAATACTTCAGTAAACCTGAAATTAAGTGATCTTGGACTTGCTAGACTCATCTCATTAATCTCATTAAGACGCTTGTTTCAACCACAAGCAGTTTAACCTCATAATGGCCACAAGCTTTAAATTATGCTTAGTGCTTGACCAAGTCACATTTGGACTAGAATTTAGGCATTCTTCGTCATCACTGAGTATGTCTCATTGAACTGCATTGTCTTGACCTTAAGCTTGCTTATAATAGAGTTTGGATGATCTTGAGATCAAATTCTAAAGCTTTTTGTCCCAATATTCCAAGCTTGACTGAATGAATTTCCTATTGACATATCAATACTTTAAAGGTGAATTGAAATTCCAAGGAAACTTTGTTGCAGGGTAAGGATTCCATAAAATCCTTAAGGAATTGAGAAATATGATTTGAGAGGAAAGAAAAAAAAAATAAAGAAAATAAAATAAATTGGGATAAATCAAACGAGAAAATAGTAAGGGAAAAATATTGGTATCATGCGCATATTACTGAACTAAATGAATATCCGTAGCTCTGATTGGCTGTGGACAAAGATGAACTTCGCCAAGCCACCACATAAATTTGTCCCTATTTTCTGCATCTTCTTACAGATTTGTTTTCTTATCCTATTGGTTAAAAAGGAATATAGAAGAAGCCAAGGAGTTTATTTGTAAAATATTGTAATGTTCTTTATAAGACCATGTCAAAAATGAATAGAGGATATTTTTTGGAGCATTATTTCTTTTTTGGTATCAGAGCCCCAGAAGTCTCACATGTGATCCAGCCGTCGCTGGCCGAAGTCTTCTTCCGCCCAAACGAAACTGAAGCCCTCGCACATTCCTCCTTTCCTCACACTCGGTCCAGCATGTTGAAGCCCTCGTCGTTCTTCCCTGTGCGCGCGCAAAGTCGAAGCCCTCACGAGGAATGGGTTGATAAGAGGATTTCGATTTTAATGATGAGATAGATCAAAATCGGGTCAAAAAGAGGAAGTAGTGCGTGATATGTGTGATCTAGACTTGGTTTCTTCTGATTGAGAATGACACGAGATGGAGATAATGCGGGAGGTAAAGAATTTGAGTTTATGGGAGAAAACAGAACCTGAGGTTCTGAAGATCATGGTGAGGCAAATACAGGGAGGTAGCATCTCGATGGGAACCACTACCTCAACACGAGCTCTGACACAGGTGAAACTAGAACTCCCTCCTACAGATCTGAAGTTTAATGGACCAGACACGTATCTGAGTTGGTCGTTTCAGATAAAGGCTGCTCTATTAGGTAAGAGACTAAAATGATATATGACCGGAGACGAACCAAAGATGACAATGTTAGAGGCGGTTGAGTGGAGGACCACACATGTCTTGCTATACACCTGGCTACTCAACTTACGTCAATTGCTTCCTCAGTAGATGGCATTCAAAAGGTTAGGGACATTTGGGTAAAGCTGAGGATCTATGTTGGGGCTGAGAATCACATGAGGGTGTTTGAGATTTAGCGCGAGATAGATGCAGTGGTACGGGTTGATAAATCCATTCAATAGTACTCTATAGATCTGGAGCGGTTGTGAGCAAATATTGATCATTTCTCATTGATGTCGATTCGTGGTGATCGAGGGTGCAAGAAGGGGGAGATCTTTGCAAAGATGAGGACTATAAAGTTTCTTGCCCATCAACACCCAGCCCTTAACAAGCGATGGTCCCTTCATTAGATTAGGCCATCGTGGTGACGATACAAGAGGAGTCACATGAGGCTTTCACTTTGACCCGAGTGGACTTCTAGGTACGCGATCAATTTTGGTTGCCTCGAGCTCAGGTGTGACGAATGTCTAGCGGAAGACTCGTGAGTGCTACAACTACAATGAAGTAGGCCACCTGAGCAAGGTCTGTCCTAGACAACCTAAGAAGAGAGAGAGAGAGAGAAGTGAACTTATACAGTTTGGAGGCAGTTGTTGCAGTTGTGGTGGTCAAAAAGGTGGAAGAGGGGCTAACGGGGAAATCTGATGGTAGTTGAGGATGAGTGAGAGATGTGGTATTTATCAAAGAGGATTATGAGTTTCTAGAGAGTTGAGCAGAAAGCAGAAAGCAGAAAGCAGAAAGCAATAGGGGTAGGCTGAGGATAATTCCACCTCATTGTCATCTAAGGGTAACTTTGCTACTTATGCTCACTCTGACAAATGTATTTGTAACTCACATGATCTTAGCTTTATTTCCACCACAAAATCTTCATAATAGATAGTAGATTCGGGTGCATCTTAACATGTGACAGGTACTACTAGAGAATTTTCTTCTTATACTCACATAACAGTTCGAGAGAGCATCCAAACTGTTGATGGTACAACACAACCTGCAGTTGAAAAGGGTATAGTGGAGTGTATAGATTCTATAACTTTTTCAATGTTTTACATGCTTCTTTTCTAGTGAATATTTTATCCATTAGTGTTATTATTCTCCAACTAAGATATATTGTTTTATTTGACATTCTTAAGGTGATCTTCCAAGAAAAAGTGACAGGCATTATACATGAGATTGGAATGTGGCATAGTGGACGTTGGTACTTGGAAAGAGAGGTGATGGACTAAGCTTTGACATCCATGGTAGAGAATACTAGAGTTGTGGGATATGTGAGTGTGGAAGTTGTGTTATTTCTACATCACAAATGCATGATACACTATTGTTTTAGTAAAATGAAGGCAAATAAACAAAAACTTATTTACGATGTTTGTCAGTTTGACAAGCTTACTAGGAGTTCTTATATATGTTATGAGAATAAAAGTTCTTATGTTTTTGATTTGATAGATTCAGATGTTTGGGGACCTTGTTTTATAAGTTCAATGAATAGTTATCGATATTTTGTAACTTTTTTAAATTTTTTTCTCATGTTACTTGGTTGTATCTGATGAAAAATAAGGGTGATATGCTTGTTTTCTTTTAAGATTTCCACAAAACAAAACAGACTTGATATGATGCAATAGTGGAAGTATTGAGGTCTGATAATGAGACAATAAACCAACAAAACGTTTGGAGAATACTTGTCAGCTCAAGAGATACATCATCAAACAACATGCCCATATGCACTGGCATAAAACAGAGTAGGAGAGAGAGAATAGACAGCTTTTAGATGTCGCTTGAAGCATGATGATCACGATGAATGTCTCAAATTACTTGTGGGAGCAAGCAGTGTCGACAATTGCTCAATTGATCAATATAATGCCCTCAAAAGTGTTGGATTGGAAGTTTTCCTGTCAGATGTTGAAAGCCGATAATAGCGGGATCCTCCCATTGAAGGTACTTAGTTGTGTATGTTTTGTGAAAGACAACAGACAATTAGTAAGAAAGTTGGATGCCAGAGCTATAAAGTATGCTTTCATGGTATGTTTGTTGGAGCTCGATAGAGAAGAGGTTGTTTGCGAGTATGAATGTGTTATTTAGAGAATTCAAATTGTACTACACCCTAGAAGTGTCCTCGACTAGCCAGATACTAGAGGTATAAGATAAGAGGCGATAATAGCGGAATCCTCTCATTAAAGATATTTGGTTGTGTATGTTTTGTGAAGGACAACAAACCATCAGTAGGAAAGTTGGATCCTAGAGTTATAAAGTGTGTTCTCATGGGTTATTCTGCTACCCAAACATGGTATGTTAGTTGGAGCCCGATAGAGAAGAATTTGTTGGTGAGTATGAATGTGCCTTTAGAAAATTCAAACTGTACTAAACTCTGGAGGTGTCCTCACCCTTTGGTGGCTCGCCAGATACTAGAGGTATAAGACAATAAGGGGTGAGTATTAATGGTGAGAGATTTGTACATGTGAGAACAATGACTAGTTTTGTGCTGTGAGATGAATAAGCTGAGGAGCTGGAAAATAAGGAGATTGAAAATGAGGAGATTCAACCCAGAGATGGTGGGATTCAAGCTAAAGGGGAGTTGAGGGTATATACAAGAAAGAAGAAGCAGAATGAAAGAACTATTCTTGCAGTGACACTCATGTCAGTAAGTCCCTTGTCCAGTCTACCCCAACTCTTGAGACACCTACACCATCCACCTGACTCAGAAATCACAGGTGATGTGATTCCTTTTCTTTCTAATTTCAACCCCATAACTTTTAAGGATGACCACTCGCAGCAATGTGGAAAGTACTCCTGATTGTTTTGGATGAAAACATGATATTGTTCGATTTATTTCATACTCTAGCACATCACATGTACATGAAGCATTCATTGCATCTTTGGACTGTAACTATACCCAAGTGTTGACAGGTAGCTAAGAAGTATCCCAAGTGAAAAACAATCATATACATGAATAGCTTAGGGCTCTCGATAAAAATCGAACACGGGAGATAGTGTCACTACGAGTGGGAAAAAGAGCAGTTGGGTGCTAGTGAATCTTCACAGGGAAACTAAATCCAGAAGTGATGATGGAGTGTTAGAAAGCACGATTGGTAGTGAAATGGTACAATTAGGTATGACATTGACTATGACGAAACCTTTGTACCAGGAGCGAAAATAAGCACATTGAGAACACGGTTTTCTCTGGCGGAGAATGATGCGTAGAGGTTACACCAACTCGAAGTGAATAATGCATTTCTTCATAGTGAATTACTGGAGGTGTATACGAAGGTACCACCAAGATTCGGTACAAGTCAGACGGTGGACAAGTTGTGCAAGCTCAAGAAGTCACTTTATGGCTTGAAGCAGTCTCTTCAAGCCTAATTTTATAAGTTTAGAAAGGTTATGGTGATATCAGCAAATCAATCCGACCATACGGTATTTTTTCGACAACATGAAAGTCATACTGCTATACTTGTGTGTATGTTAATACATGATAGTCATTGGTGATGATGAGACAGAGATCGCTCAGTTAAAGATCAAATTGGACAAAAAAATTAAGGTGACGGGCTTGGACAGGTCAAGTACATCCTTGGGATTGAGATGACCTGTGAACCAGAGAGGATGGTCATATCTCAGAAGAAGTATGTAATGGATCTCCTCATGGAGACAGACATGCCAAGACGCAAGTCTGTATTCTCTCTAATTGATCAGAAGGCCTAACTGAGTGTAGAGGCAGAAGAGCCACTTGATTACGAGAGGTACGAGGGATTAGTGAATCGTCTGATCTATCTGAGTCGCACTCGTCCCGACATCTCATTTGCAGTGAGTGTGGTGAACTACTACATGCAAGATCCAAGGGTCATATGGACGCACTGGATCAAATTTTGAGTTACCTAAAGAGTGCACCATGGAAGGGCTTGATCTTAAAGAAAAATGGACATGTAGGCATTGAATACTTTTGTGACTCTGACTAATCAAGTTGTGCGGCTGAAAGGTGATGCACATCATGATAATGCATGTTTGTAGGGGGCAACTTGGTCTCTTGGAAGAGCAAGAAACATTTAGTAGTTGTGAGGTCAACAACAGTGGCAGGATACAGAGTCAAATCCTTAGGAGTTGCCGAGATGAAGGGGTTGAGAACCCTGTTGGTAGAGCACAAGGTGGAGCAAAGAGCTCAAATGAACTTGTGATGCAATAAGTTAGCACGACATTGCCAATAACCAGGTGGAACATGATAGAACCAAACATGTGGAGGTTGATAGGTTCATTAGGGAAAAACTGAATAACGAACTACTGAAGCAAGCTCATGTAGCAGCTGGGGAGTAAGTGGATGACTGCCTCATCAAAAGACTTAGCTCATTAGATTTGTCCAGGTTATGTGACAAGAAAGGTTTAGTGATATCGTTTGCCCATCTTGAGGTAGGGTGTTGAGATTTATATCTAGTTTAGGGTCCTATTGGTAAAGAAGGAAATATAAAAGAAGCCTAGGGGTTTATTTGTAAAATATTGTAATGCTCTTTATAAGCTCATGTCATGAATGAATAGAGGAAGCTTTTTTTTAAAGCAATTTTTTTCTTTTAGAAGGAATATGCAAGTGGCTGGACTATCAAACATCGATCGGGTATGGCTAGATGAGTAGCTACAAGAAATGAAACTGTAACAGCTGAATTGCAAACCGTGCATTTTGCTTGACTGAAAAATTGCATGTTTGCTAGAAAAACTACAGCCCCCATGATTGGAAAGATGCTAGAGAAGGCTTCCGAAGTGCCATAATCAATTTTGGCCTTATACTCTACTATGAACACTTATCCTCTGGAATGAATTTTTTCCTGCTGCTGCTTTAAGTTTTCCGCTGCAAAAATTCAGTAGACAGCCACTTGAATTGTGCATATAGGATTTAAGAATGATAAGGAAAAAAAAAACAAAAAAGCCTTGCCGATCAATTGTGGCAGAATCCTAGACTCCGCTATGATCTGTTTCCTCTCTAACCTCTCCAAAACTTATGGAGTCTACCGCAAATACAAAGAGATCCTTCCCATAACCTGGAAACCCGAGAACAAACTCTCCAAAACTCCCCTTTTATTCTAAAGCGTCACGGCATTTTTAAGCTAGCCAAATCAAATAATACCAAGGCCCTCTTATTTACTAAATTACCTTTATGAGGAAAAAAAATATTCTAAAGCGTCACGCCCTCTAATAATTAATTAACAATTAGATCCATCATAATACTATGCTATCAGACATATCCTCAAATATATTGAATCCAGAATTTACAGAATAATGCAGCAATATAAGACACATGAGGTTCAGTTTTAACTTAAGAGGGTGTTTGGCTAGCGGATCGGATTTACATTAACAGCATTTATAAAATCCAGATTTTTGGCGAGCTTGTGACAGAAGCGAAGGTCGCTAGCAACAACACCGTAAATCCATTAAATCCGCCTCTCTATGGAGTTTAGAAAATCCGGATTTGCAGACGAAACGACTGTGCAGAATATGATGGAACGGCAATGGAGAAGACGGAATGGGAGGTGCCGAAAATCCGGATTTTTTTTGGAACGGCAATGGAGAAGACGGAATGGGAGGTGCCGGAAATCCGGATTTTTTTTTTTTTTGGTGCTCGGCTGGATTTAAGGTAAATCCATGGGGAAGGGGGGGTCCCGGAAATCCGGATTTTTTTTTTTTTTGGTGCTCGGCTGGATTTAAGGTAAATCCATGGCCAAATCCTATTAAAAATGGGCTACCAAACACCCCCTAAAGATGTGCGGTACAGAATTTGGATGCTTGATAAAATTTACCATATTTTCAATCAATAGTAGAATATATTGTTATGCACCAAAATAGGTTCCAGTCCTATTTAAAGAAGTTTGTAAGTAGGCACTAAGTCACAGCCAAATAAAATAATAAAACAATAAAATAAACCGCAAATCAGGTCAACTATTAAATTAAAGGATACTGTTTAATAATGGCATTCAAAGAATACTTGAATTAATGTTATTTCATCAAACATACACCTCCTTGAAAAGCTTCAATTTTAATGCGGCCTAGCGTTGTTCCAGGCACAGCAGACTGCATTGGTTTGTACTTGTGAGCAGCAGCAGCCACCGGATCCTTTTTTGCCATCATCTCTGCAGTAGCCAGCAAATGCATTTAGAGTCAACCAGTTCCGAACACAAGATTTCTAAGAAAATGATATATCCACCGTGTTGATGAGAAAAAAGAAAAACAAGATATAAAGCAAGCAGCAACGAGACTTAAAAATTATAAACATGAGTAGTATTATGAGAAACTTTATATTGTCCAAATCCAATTATTCAAGGCTGCAAACAAATCATTCAAGGAGGACAGTTGATGCTGCCCAAAACATATCCAGACTAAAGTTAAAGGCACATCAATGGCCAGTAGCAAATCTGGTGAAATATACATTAAAATTTTATGATCAATTACTTAAACATCTAGGAGGCACAATGACTAATTAGATGAAAAAATAAGATTCACCTACATTCATGTTCACACAATCCCCTATTTGCTTGATCATGCTCACTGCTCGACTCCTCGCCATTGCCTAGAGGAGTAGAAAAAACACACGTGGCTTCAACCTCCCACTTCACTGCAAGTCATGTCAAATACATAGAAGGACTCATCACTCCCATCCTCACCACAGGCTAGGTTCTCTTCATCTTACAAATACTTGCTCTCCATCACCTCTAATGTTGCTTTCTCCATATCGACCTAGTAAAGGGAGACAAATTGATACGGGATTTGTATTAATGAATTCAAATGAGGTTACACGAAGACTCTTCAAACAGGAACAAAACGACACAATCACCTGCGACTTTCTAGGATGTGAGCAAGGATGGTGGGCTGCCGGCTGGACAGCAAGTAAGGAATAGTCGGGATGTAGGGGCGGCAAGCATGGTCAGCACGGGGTGGGGTTGCTGCAGGTGAAAGAACGGGGCTGCAATGGTGTGGATTGGCTGCAGGTGGACGGAAGGGGCTGCAATGGTCTTACTGTAGATGGGGGTACGGGTAGAGAAATAGAGGGCTGGTTGGCCCTTTTAGACATCCAAAGTCAGTCTGGTATACATTCCTCTCAACGCATGCTAAACGATAGCTCGAGGAACTACAATCTCATATTCTGCATGAACGTTCATTACATCAAAGTCACTATCTTCTATAACAGCTATTGATACCACAGTTGGAACCTCTCTCCCGCGATCAACTGGAATGGATAACACATCTTCCTTATTGGTTGGTAGATGAGAATCCTATCTGAAGTCTTCATAATCTCTTGGATCAATCATGTCATTGCCAAATTTTTTAACAGCACCCTGCTCAGTGAAACAGATAACCCCTCTTGTTGTGTATTTTTATTCACCATGCCTAAATCTGTGACACTTGCAACGATTCCTAACTGTGATAGATTTAGGGATGTGAATTGGATTTGTCTGTTCAACACTTTGAATGAACTTGTCCTCTGATGGGATCATCTTGAGTGTTCTCTTGCGTGTACTCTGGCAATAAAATTCTGAGGTTGAACCTTATCTGTAAGATGTGAGGGTGGGTCGTTCGGTGATATGGCCTCTCCACCTGTGAAGCTAGAGTATGTACCCTCTATATGTAGTAAGCTGGTAAAAACAGGTATTATACTTGCCGCTTCATCTTCAGATTCTCTCGTTCTCCCCTTCAACACTCCCGATCACAGTGAGGTAGCCTCCCATCAGATTTCATCCTCAATTTCCAAAAGTCTCCACCTATAGTTGGTAGATCTCTCGTTGTCTCTACTCATGGGTAGGCTTGGGTGTGTATCTCCTCAATGGCATGGCTAGAGTTTAGGGTTGGGAGGTGAAAGAGGGTAAAAATAATTGGTTTAAGGCTGCTAATTTTGAAAATCAACAAGAAGAAGCTAGGGTTGGGGATATGGGGTTGGGGATATGGTATTTGTCGGTCGGAAAGAAAATTTTTTAGTTATGGCAGAAGCTAGGAAACCCTAAGATAGAATTAGGATTAAGCTCGCTCTTATACCAAATGATACTGGAACTAACACAAACCACCACTCGAATGACACATTTTATTGCTGCAATTAAGAAAGTACAACGATGACTCTTTGACGGAGCAACATGTGCATGTAAAACAGACAAAGGGCATGACAGGCTGCTGGGATAAGAAAAGGGCATGACAGAAAAAAATGGCCCTCTTTAAGGAAGCGCGTCAGAGTAATGCAGGAATAGTAGTTTTGGCAGCCCACAAGGAGTCTGGTATGACTGGTGGTTGTTGGGAGGGGTCTGACAAGCTGCTGGAAGATGGAGAGAGTTGGCGAATTGGTGGAAGGGAACTGAAGGGGACAACAGTGTCGGCGGCCAACTGGAAAGGGCTTGAGATGCCTGACTGCATGTGGGAGGGGCCCGATTGGTTGTTGGAAGGTGTTGAAGAAGGCAAGCAGGCTGCTGGAAGGGAACCAGAGTGGGGGCAGCAAGGTTGGCAGCCGGCGGGATGGAGTTTAGAGTGACGGCCGGCAACTGAAAGGGGTAGGAGAGGGCGGGAGGACTGTTGGAAGGTAGATGGCAGCAAGGTCGAAGGGAGGTAGTCACCACCTCGAGCGAGGTACAGGCAAAGCACCACTCACCGCAGATACAACCCTCGAAAGGGAGACGCCTTAGAGGCACACCTGAAATCAGAAATCAACAAAAGCTGGTTAAACCTAAGCAAAACACCATGTATAAACATGGGAAGACTAGAAGCTAGCATAGGCAGGATCTAGGAAAGGAAGGGGGATGAAAATGGAAGGGGTTGGGGAAGAGCAGGGGAGGATGGAAACAACTATGAGAAAAAAGAGGCGGATAATCAAGAGAGGATCACAACGGGTAGGACAAAGGAGGGCTGAAAATTCCACCTTAAAAAGAATCTAACCCATCCAGTCCAACTTGGAAGCTGGACAGGCCACCTGATAATGCACAAAGGACTCGTTAGTCTGACGGGTAACTTTCCTATGGTCAGTTCGAGACGCACCAATGGCCCATGCATTAGTCCTCTTAAAAAGTTTTGATGTTGAGAAGAAAATACCCACATGTCTACAACCGATTCTACATGACTTCATGGACGTAATGACCGAAAACCTTCAAGACGGCTTACCACCACTAAAGGACATCCAACACGTCATAGATCTCATACCAAGATTGGTGTTACCAAATCACCCCGCCTACATATTTTGACCTGTAGAGTACGAGGAGCTTCAACGTCAGGTGCAAGATCTTATTACAAGAAGATTAGTCAGAGAAAGCACCAGTCCATGCGTTGTCCCCGCCCTTATAATACCCAAGAAAGAAGATCCATAGAGTATGTGCATTGACAGCCATGTCATTAACAAAATTACCATCAAATATCGGTTTCTCGTACCACGCCTCAACGATCTCTCAAATCAATTGCACGGAGTCACCGCCTTCTCGGAAATCGATCTGCGTAGTGGCTATCATCAGATAAGAATGCGACCAGAAAACGAGTGGAAGACTGCCTTCAAGACGCGGTATGGTCTCTATGAATGAAAAGTTATGCCTTTCGGCCTGTCCAACGCACCTAGCACTTTCATACGGCTGATGAAACAAGTGTTTCGAACCCACATTAAAAAATTCGTAGAGGTCTACTTCGACAATATTCTGGTTTATAGTAAATCAGAAGAGGACGGCCTGCAACACTTTCGGGTGGTATTCAAGGTCTTATGAGCTGAACAATTGTACGCCCATATGACAATTGTACGCCCATACGCCACTTCATCACAAACCAAGTATATTTTTTGGGTTAAATCGTATCTAACACAGGCATTCAAATGAACCCAATGAAGATCGATTCTATTGTGAACTGGATTGTGCCACAATAATTCACTGAGCTACGACAATTCATGAGGCTAGTCTCCTTCTACCAAAGATTTGTCTGAAACTTCAGCACTATCATTAGATCAGAATTCAACCAAAAAACGAGTTGAAGATCGCCTTCAAGACGTGGTATGGTCTGTATAAATCGAGATCGCCTTCAAGACGTGGTATGGTCTGTATAAATGGACAGTTATGTCTTTCGACCTGTCCAACGCACCTAGCACTTTCATGCGGCTGATGAAACAAGTGTTTCGAACCCACATCGAAAAATTTGTGGTGGTCTACTTCAAAAATATTTTGGTTTATAGTAAATCAGAAGAGAACGACCTGCAACACCTTCGGGTGGTATTCAAGGTCTTATGAGCTGAATAATTGTACGCCCACCCCAAGAAACGTCACTTCATCACAAACCAATTATGTTTTTTGGGTTAAATTGTATCTAACAGGGCATTCAAATGGACTCAACAAAGATTGAGCCTATTGTGTCATAATAATTCAAAGATCGAGCCTATTGTGTCATAATAATTCACTGAGCTACGATAATTCATGAGGCTAGTCTCCTTCCACGAAAGATTTATCTGAAATTTCAGCACTATCATTGGCAAATGAAAAGAATTCACTTGGACAGCCACAATTTAGTCCATCTTCGAAGCACTCAAAGAAAAAGTGACTCATGATCCCGTTCTAACCCCACCAAATTTCAACAAATTGTTTGAGGTCAAGTTTAATGCATCCGGCAGGGGCATTGGCGCTGTCCTCAGTCAAGGAGGTCACCTCATTTCCTTCTTCAGAGAAAATTGAACAATTCACGATGAAAATATTCAAGCTATGACAACGAGTAATATGCAATTGTCAAAGCCCTAGAGCACTAGAGTAATTATCTTCTAACAAACGAGTTTACTCTATTCATGCACCACGAAGCTTTAAAGTTCTTAAACAGTCAAAGCAAACTAAATGCGCGTCACGCTGCGTGGGTAGGATTATTAGCTTCTTTCTAATTCGTTCTCAAACACAAAGCCGAGACTCAGAATCATGTTACGAGCACACTGAACCGTCGTCAACTGTTGATCACGTCCATGCAGACTCGTGTTGTGGGTTTTGAGATTACCAAAGACATACAAGACAGACGAGGACTTCCAGGACATCTAGGAGCAGTGTCGGGTGCAGCCAACCGGGAAGTACTACCAAACGGATGGCTACTCCTAAAAAAATAAATTATGCATTCCCTGATGCTCGTTGACAGAGGCCATCGTCCAAGAGAACCACAGTGGAGCATTAGCCAGTCAATTTGGCAGGGATAAGACACTTGTCTTCGTAAGAGAACATTTCTTTTGGCCCCATCAGATGAGAGATGTGTAGTGACGCATCCGACAGTGTAGGATTTGTCATCTCTCCAAAACCCGCGAAAAGAATACGAGTTTGTACACCCCTTGTGCCGGTACTTGAGGCACCATGAATAGACGTTAGCTTGGACTTTGTGGTGGGACTTCCCCGCACCCAAAGGAACAGAGATTTCATTATTTTGGTAGTTGATTGTTTCTCAAAAATGGCACATTTCGTGGCCTACCACCGGACGTTGGATCCTCTCACATTACCGACTTACATTTCTAAGAGATTGTGCGACATCACGGCATTCCCCGGACCATCACCTCTAACCTAGACGTCAAATTTGTGAGTCACTCCTGTAGGACCCTCTGAAAAAAATTAGGAACTAAACTTCAATTCAACTCGGTAGCACACTCTAAAACAGATGGACAAACCAAAGTAGTCAATAAAAGTCTTGGGAATCTTCTGGGATGCTTCATGAGCAAAAGCATCAAACAATGGGATCTCATTCTTGCGCAAGCCGAATTCGACTACAACAAATCCATGAGCCAAACTACAGGACACGTCCGTTTGAAATTGTGTACGGGCTCAATCCGCTCATTCCCCTTGAGTTGGTCTCACTTCTACCCCGATCAGAGGTCAATGCGGATGCTATTGAATGTGTTCACCATATTCAACAACTCCACGAGGAAGTTGGGAGAGCAATTACTAAACAAAACCACAAATATGAGACACAGGAAAGAATGTAACATTTCAATGAGATCTCGTGTGGATTCGACTAAAGAAAAAGAATCTCATAGGAGCGTTTGGAAAACTCTAACACATAGCAGACAGACATTTTCAAGTACTAAAAAAAATTGAATAAAAGCACCTACAAGTTTGATATGCCAGAGGATTACAAAATTTATGTTACATTCAATGTCGCAGACCTCACACCGGACCCCAAAGATTTTACAAATGACGTCGAAACTTCCCCAACCCCAGGAGATTGACGTGGGGTTGTTTGGGTCAGGTAGGCCAAGGGGGTCGGTCCAGCCTCCCTGTTGGGTCGAACTGGTTAAATTCTACTTAGGGCGGAAGTTCCACCCCTCCTTTCTCCTATCCGTTGTGATCCTCTCATGATCGTCCGCCCCACTTTTCTCATAGTCATTGCCATCCTCCCCTGCTTTTCTTCAACCCCTTCAATTTTCATCCCCCTTTTCATTCCTATATCTTGCCTATGCTAGCCTCTAGTCTTCCCCTGATTATACATGGTGTTTTGCTTAGGTTTAACCAGTTTTTATTAATTTCTGATTTCAGGTGTGCCTCCAAGGTGTGTCCCTTCCGAGTGTTGTATCTGACAATGAGCGATGCTTCGGTTGTACCTCGCCTGAGGTGGTCACTATTTCCCATTGATTTTGCTACCATCTACCTTCTAACAATCCGCCTGCCCTCTCCAGTCCCTTCCAGCAGTTGTCCGTCACTCTAGACTCCATCTCACCGGCTGCAGGCTGCCGACCTTGCTACCTCCCTTCAGTTCCCTTCCAGCAGCCCACCTCCCTTCTCCAACACGTTCCAGCAGCCTGTCGGCCCCCTCCTAGCTGCCGCCAGGCATCCCGAGCTCTTTCCAGTAGGCGATGCATGCACTGTTGCCCCCGCCAATTCCCTTCCATTAGTCTGCTATCCCTCTCAAGCATCTTTCAATAGCTTGTCGGGCCCCTACCATCAGCCACCCATCTCTCAAACTCCTTCCAGTAGGCCGCCAACACTATTATTCCAGCATTAACCTGTCGGATCTATCGCGCTTCCTTAGAGAGGGCCGTTTTTGTCTGTCACGCCTTTTTCTATTTCCCATAGTATTTATTGGTGTGTACTGTTTTGCATGCTAGTGTTGTTTCGTTAAAGAGAGTCGTTGTACTTTCATTATTGCAACAATAAAATTCGTGTCATTCGATTTGTAGTTTGGGTTAACTCTAGTATCACAAATGCATATGGTTCCATTGTTCTCCTCAGTCAAATCAAATTCTATACTTCCTTTAATGTATTCAGCTTCCCTTGCCTGTCCACATTGGGGAAATAGCTCATCTTCATCGTTAACCTCATTACCCTCATTAAAGGTCCGACAGTGAATCACATTCAATCATCAACTGACATTTTAAGAGCTAAATCATCAACTTACATGTTTAGGTTTGCAATTTATGTTAAGTAATTCATTATTTCAACTTGCTTCTTGAAGTCTCAAACCTTATTTAAGGATGCTAAGGATTGTACAGAATCATCTAACAAATTTGATTTTTGTAATTGTGTTATTAGGAATTCAAACGAGTAAAATTCTTCCATAAATCATGTAATGTGCTGTCATGGTTTTTAAGTTTGGGTATCTTCTTCTATTGTACCGCAAAACATTTATCAATATTAATTTTATTTTCGGAGGGTGCCACTTTCTTAAGAAGGTTAAACACAAAATCAAGCCAAGATTCAAATCGAATGCTGATGTTAATTAAAAGATAAATTATATAGAGTAATATAAAGAGGATGAGTAGAAAATCAATTTAGAAACTCTCAAATGGCCCCCCTTCTAATTTTATTTTGAAGATATCTATGACAAGTACCAATTGTCATAAATACAGAATTGTTGCTTGAGGTATGGGGGTAGAGAGAATATATCTTGATTTGGATGAGAAAATAATGAAGTTTCTTGCAAAAGATATCACTCATTTTAGGAACTATCATTTTAGGATGCAAAGGCTAAAAGTTTAAGGAAGATGAACCCATAGTGCCATGTTATGGTTCATATTGAAGAAGAGGAGAATAGACGATTGATTAATTACTACGAAATGAGCCATTACCAATAGTCTCTTCTACTTTTTAACTTTAAAATTTTACATTAACTTTCATAAGGACCTCTGATGTTGATCTACATCAAGTACCAATTTATTTCCGAATCATCGCATTATTTCAGCACAAAAGAGTGGATGAGAAACGATCCATGCTACTTCTTTGGCATTGCTCTTAATCAGCACAGAGTAAAGAGCCCTTTGCAAGCCATAAAGACTTTTTTTAAAATAGTGAGTGTGTATTGTTGATCATCCAATATTTCTACAAAAGGTTGATAATAACTTCAGGGCACTAATGAAGCAACAAATATTTGTACTTCATATAAAATTGATAAAAAAAATTTATGATGTAGAAAAAAAAAATCACACAGAAATGGTGTATAATTCCAGTAAAGTGTGCTTCCACGATGATACACATTCAAAAGAGCATAAAACTTCCAACAAAAAATAGAGTAACTAGGACGCACTGCAAAAAGTAATAGAATTTTAAATTATCATAAGTATGCCAAAAAAGCTTACTAAGTATAGCACTGATGAAAGCAGATTTTCCAACGTTGGCTGATCCCTGTACAAGGCATTCGTAATAATTAATTATCATAATCTAGAACTTCAAATTAGGACAAATTTTAAAATAAATTATTTTATTAAAAAAAATTAAAGCTTCCTGCACTTCAAAAGAGAAAAATTTATAATTCAGCGTCGCCCTTAAAACGGAGACCACATCTAATGTGGAGTAGGGCAGTTCTTCAATTTTTTTTTATATTATTTTTTTTTTCATATGCCATGAAGAGAGTGTTTTTTTTTTCATACAGTTGAAGTTGCAATTTCTTTTTTCAAATCATAAAATTTATTTTTATTTAAACTCTTATTTTAACCTATAAATAAATCTTTTTATCTTAATTTTTCGCTTCATTTAGTAATTTGATTTGAATTTAATAATTTGATTTGAATTAAATAAACTTGAGTCGAATTATAATTTTTTTAAATTTGAATTTGTTTGTTTTAATATTATCGTCAATTTTTTTGATAGTGATAAAAAAAATGTAATCGCAGCTTTTTAATGGGTTTCCACTTTGCAATATTACAATCGGACAAAAAAATATATCTATTAGAAAATTCTATTCTTTTAAAATAGAGAAATGAAATCATATTGCGTGTTGGGAAATCGCGGTGCTAGAGTAATAATTTAAAGTCTCAGTGTTGTATGAAATCCAACACACACAAAAATAATCAACGGAAGAAGACACCATGAATTTTTACACGAAAAAAACCAGAAAGTAAAATAAACAATACGGTCTGGCCCAATCAAAATAATCCACTATAAGTTTACAAGTACAAAAACAAACCATCATCCAACAACTGAGAAAAAAAGGGCTACAATGTTTCTCCAAATACGATGTCCCTATACAGAAAAGATCGTTGTACAACGGTCAAAAACAGTTGCTGCAGAAAATTATCGTCGGGTCTTTGATACCTTGTATTCGGAATACGTCATTGCATAGTATTTAGAACATCGTGCTACTCCGTATGCAGAAGACTTCCCTAAAGACTAGCACTGAGTATTAGCTCTTTCTTCTCTTTCTCTTCAATTGAAGAGGGGATCTATTTATAGTCGTGGGGGAGTTCGTCATTTGATAAATAACTCCTACAATCACCCGATCAAAAACCCTACGTTGATTCCCCTTAATCATAGAAATTTTTTTATGATCTGATAGCCTTAATGACCTCGGAATTGGGATGTCAAATTAAGAATACATTTCATCCTTCAATAACCACCAAAATCCCCAAAAGTGGTTTAATAGCTTTTTGAGCTTGATTGGACTCGAATTGGATCAATTTTTTTATAATTGGGTTTGTCTTGTCAAACGAATCAATTTGATTATATGTTTGTTGAAATCAAAATTCATGATGATTTTAAATTTGAATTGGAATATTTTTTGCTCAATAAATGTTAAAGGATCTTAATTTACTAGAACTAAATGAAAATATGACACTAAATAGGACGCGAGAAAAAAAAATGGAGAAAAAGGATTCATGTAGCCGACCCCACGTAGTGGGATTAAGGCTTTGTTGTTGTTGTAATAAATGTTTCGAGATCCATGCTAAATGCCTCAATATTCATTCCAAGTGATAAAATTTGTTGATGAGACATCAAATCCGATCAAATACAAAACTAAACAGCTAAGCACTCCTCTTCAAAATGCAATATGATTGATCTATATTTTATTATTTTCGCTCAACTATGTCGAGCTTAATTGAACATAGGTTAAAATTATGGGAGAGGGTAATTGAACATAGGTTAAGACGCATCACAAAAATTTCTCATAATCAATTTGGATTTATGACGGGCAGGTCTACTATGGAAGCTATACATTTATTGAGAGGTTTGATGGAGAAGTTCAGAGATAATAAGGAGAATCTACATTTGATTTTTATTGATTTAGAAAAAGCTTACGATAAGGTTCCAAGAGATATCCTTTGGAGAGTTCTCGAGAAGAAATGTGTTGATTTGACTTATATTCAAGTCATTAAAGATATGTATACTAGAGCTGTTACTTGTGTTCAAACTGAAGGAGGATTGACAAAATATTTTCCTATTTCTGTTGGTTTACATCAGGGATCGACTTTAAGCCCATATCTTTTTGCTTTAGTTATGGATGGTCTTACTGGACATCTACAAGAGGATGTACCTTGGTGTATTCTTTTTGCTGATGATATTCTTCTCGTGGATAAAACGAGAGAAAAAGCCCAGGAAAAACTTGAATTATGGAGGTCTACATTGGAGTCTAAAGGCCTTCGTTTAAGTAGAACTAAAACTGAATACATGGAATGTAATTTTAGTAGTAATAGCTCTAGTGACAGAAGTGTGACTTTGGGTGATCAAATTATTAAAAGATGTGAACGATTTAGATACCTTGGGTCCGTTGTTCAGAGCGATGGTGATATAGATGGGGATGTTAATAGTAGAATTCAAGTTGGTTGGTTGAAGTGGAGGAATGCTTCGGGCCTTTTGTGTGATAGAAAAGTACCGCTAAGACTGAAAGGAAAATTTTATAAGATGGTGGTGAGACCTGCAATGCTCTATGGCGCTGAATTGGCCTTTAAAAGAGAAGCATAATAATAAGTTAAGTGTTGCCGAGATGAGAATGATTAGGTGGATGAGTGGCTTTACACTTAGAGACAAAATGCGGAATGAATATATTCGTGATAGGGTTGGTGTAGCTCCTGTGATAGACAAAATTAGAGAAAGTCGCCTTAGATGGTTTGGTCATATTAAACGTCGACCATTAGATGATCCGATTAGGAGAGTAGATGTTTTAAATTCGACTTGTGTTAAGAAAGGCAGAGGTAGACCTAGGAAGACTTGGGCTTATTGTATTAAAAATGATCTTAGTTTACTAGAACTAAATAAAAATATGACGCTAAATAGGACGCAATGGAGAAAAGGGATTCATGTAGCCGACCCCACGTAGTGGGATTAAGGCTTTGTTGTTGTTGTTGTTGTTGTTGTTGCTCAACTATGTCGAGCTTAGTTTTTTTTTTTTAATATAAGTATATTTTTTATTTAATTTGTTAATATGTGCTACGAAAAGTTGGTCCGAAAATAAATAAATAAAAATAACTTTAAAACCTGAGCCACTTTAAATGAAGGAGAACTCTTGACAGCAGTCAAAGGATTGATGAAAAAAATGAAAAAAGCAGTAAGCAAATGCCTTTTCTTTTCTGGGAAAGCACTAAGCAAATGGAAAAAATATAACAAAATGATAAGTGGGCATACCGACGTTGGCATGCAGTCGCCCGTATATTTTCATTTTTCACTATGTCGGATGCTTTAATTTATATTAATAAAATAGCTTATTTCAAAATGTGTCCATCACATTATCAAAGAAATAATAAGAAACAAAAAATTCAAATTTGGATAGTAATGAATTATATCACCAAATAACATGAAACACAAACAACAGCAATTATTCTCAGAAAAATTTATATTTTAAAATTAAGAGCCCGCAAATTATAACTCAAGTATCATGTTTGTTGTTATGATAATGATAATTCTATGTTTCTAGCTTTATATTTGAAGATAATTATAATTTCTTATGGTGTGCCAAATTCCAACTTCAAATGTATTGTAGTTTGTTTCAAGAATTTATCAAACTAAGTTTTTCTCATGTTGGGAAGTAATTAAATATGTCAAATTTTGTTGTAGGATTAAAGTTTTTATATTTAACTCCAAAACTAGGGAAAAAAAGGAAAATGGGCATAAAAGAAAGCACCAAACCCAGTTATCAGCGAAGACCATGGACCACTTCCAAAACCACCTTTTCAGCTGAATGAATCTTGGAGGATTTCCTGTCATGCTATACAAAACACAATCGGATGCTGCAGTACCCATTTCTATATCATTATAACATATTGCTACACTATTGAGCTGCGGTGAGCCAGTTTACTACAACCGCCATTCCCATGGACACTACTATATCACATTTAGCTATGGCTATTATTCCCAAGCGTGATACTCTATTAAGTTATAAATTAAGCATGGATTCATTCTACATGAGGCTATCAAAATAATGTTAATATTCATTGAACAATTTTGATGGAGTTCCTCATCAATATGTTCGACTCCTATGTCATTATCTTTTGATGATTTTGTTTTCCCTGCTGGAAAAAATTCAATTGCCAAAATCAAATTGACACAGGTCCAAAGATAGTGTGTTGGTAACGAAGGAAATGATTATAACCTGATTCTGGTGAGAAACCGTGGGCAGGACAGCAATAACAGCAGCTGTTGGCAGCTGTAGAGGTATGATAAGGGACCGGCGGCAAGGGGAAAGAGGGAGAATGATGTCCGAAAAGAGACCACCATCAGCACTCTAACAAGATAAAAGCTACACCACTTGAAAGAGCAACCATACAGCACTTCCAAAAGGAAGAAACCAGAGAACAAGTCTCAAAATTCATAAACCAAATCAACAGTCCTCCAAGTCTCAAAACTGGATACTTACACTCAAACATCATAAAACCATAAATCTATTTCAAATTATGATGACAGTAAGCCCATTCGGGCTGGCTGGCCCCACTCAAAAAGCCAGAAGCCCAAACCTGTCCAGTAGCACGAGTGTGGGGCAGACAAGTTGGTCCATCCCACCTTCTCGCAATATCTATGACTCCCACGACATCATCCCCCAGCAAGAGGGGCTTCACCTTTTTTATTGGAAGCATCTAAATCAACACATTAAAGTGACATGTTAACGGCGTATAAACTTGATGAAATGTTGTCATCTCCCAAAAGATTGATATGTTATGCTTTATCATTAATCCATGAGTTCTAGGCTTGAGCTTTCCAAAAGAATACGCATAAAAATTTTGATTCTTCAATACGATCCATACCAAGTAAAATTCTTTAAAGGCCTGTCCGCCAAAGGAAACTCTGAAATAGGTAGCATAGTATAGAGACTTGTACTCTATCATTGAGCCATAGCCAAACAACATATTAAGCATTGTTTAACATGTCTTTCCATATTCCACACCAATTTAGGCTAATTTAAATTCTCCTTCGGTAAGGAACGAGTCTTATGCCAACCAAAATTTCATGTCATCCCTCCATTGGGGAATTGCTGCAAAATGCCCTCCTTGAGTAAACTCTTAGAAATGCATAGTATGTTCTTATAGAGCAAGTAATCATCTGATTGTGAAACTGCTAGTATAATTGTCGGCGTTCAAAAAGAGGGGGGAGTTCATAGTATGTTCTTATAGAGCAAGTAATCATCTGATGTGTGAAACTGCTAGTATAATATATCCTGACAACAAATCCAAATGTGTTTGAAATCCTTTATAGTGGCATATAAATCATTTAATACTTCATCGGGTCATAGTCAAACAACATATTGTTTAACATGTCTTTCCACATTCCGCACCAATTCAAGCCAATTTAAATTCTCCTTCAGAAAGGAACGAGTGTTATGCCTACCAAAATTTCATGTCATCCCTCCATTGGGCACCTGCAAAATGCTCTCCCTGAGTGAACTCTTAGAAATGCATAGCAAGTTCTTATAGAACAAATAAAAATTTGATCTGCGAAACTGCTAATATAATATATCCTGACAACAAACACAAATGTGCTTGAAATCCTTTATAGTGGCATACACATCATTTAATACTTCATCAGGTCATAGCCAAACAACATATCAAGCATTGTTTAACATGTCTTTCCATGTTCCGCACCAATTTAGGCCAATTTAAATTCTCCTTAAGTAAGAAATGAGTCTTATTCCTACCAAAATTTCATGTCATTCCTTCATTGGGCCATTCCTGCAAAATTCTCTCCCTAACTGAACTTCTAGAAATGCATAATATGTTTATCCTTTATTTTATTTGTTCTTGGTTGTATTATTTGTTTTGGAGAAATAAAATATTTGTATTGCCCTAATTTCTATGAAAAATCCTAACAATTAGTATCAAAGCTTAAAGATTCTATGAATCAGATCTACAGTAAAATAAATCGACAGAAGCTGAAGCAACTAGATTGTGGATTTCGGTTACAGAAGGGTCGCAGAGAGATCACAGTGACCAGCACTCTGGTATCAAAGGGATCAGATGCACGACTTCTTGCGCGGCTTACAAAAACTCAAAAGTCTCACCTTATCCTTCTTTTGTTGTGCCCTAGCAATACAGGCGTGATCGAGCTATAGTTGGGACCAAACTAAGGTATTGCGAACCTAGCGATACACAAGCGATAAGAGCTGGCGGGGCAGCCACAAACAAGGTTGTAGGTTACAAAGACCCAAAACTCCCATCTTTCTCCTAATCTCGCTCTGTTAGCTGAGATGGCCATGTGGGGATTGCGGCGTACAAAGACTCAAAACTTCCATCTTTTTCCTCCTACCACTCCATCCTTGCGATACAGAAGCGGAATCGCGATGTCCAGTTGTGATACAGTCATGATCCAAGATCCCAGAAGTCGGCAACCAGATCGGGGGTGCCCTAAAGACTGAACCTCTAGCGATCTGGGAAGCCGACACGAGGAGCATTCCTGTCAGGATTCAAGCTAGTTTGAAAGCAAAACAGAGGACCGCGGGTTTCAAAACCGTACAAGGAGCAATGACAATAAATAAAGTAGATATTTTAGAGGTGAAAATTGAGAAAGAGATGAGTCACGTTAGATCGAAAATTGAGGAAGTCGATAATGGAGCAATGTTTCTCGTCCATGGAAGGGCGGTTTGAGCAGAGATTCATGGCTTTGAAAGAAATGGAGAAGCTAATGAAGTTTCACACAAAATCAGCTCCATCTGCCACGGGATTGAGTGACGGTGTTGGGAACAAACCCTAGTAGCAACAACTAAGAGGATTCGCACGACATCAGGGTAGCTTCATCGGTTTAGGCGAATGAGGAGCCGCGGTATTGAGCAAAGAAATCATGAGCACATCAAGCGGCAACATTTGGAAGAAATAATACGATATTTGAATGACTTGAGAAAACGAAAGCAAGTGGGATCGAAGTTGACAGGGAGAAAGAGGTGCATGATATGAAGTTGATAGAGATTATGGTGATCGATAAGCTACGGGATGAGCTGTTTTGGGTTGCGATATTCTCTAAGAATGACTGGAAGTCTGACAACCAGCCAATTCAGATGGGGATGAAGGATGTGCACAAGACTAAATTTAGAACTCCTGTGGTTCACTATAAATTTCTTATTAAAGGGAAAGGATACCCAGATAGTGGCCCCATCTTGAAGCCACCTGACTTGATCTAGTAGCAATTTCTCTTTTTCCAACCTTGAGAATAAGGTGTATTTTGGGGGGAGGAGTAGTGTTATGCTAGTGTCTAGCCTAAAGGTAATTTTATATTTTGTGTGCCTAAGGGTAATTTGTCTTCTATTATCTATTATTATTTTGTATAAATAGACCCTAATAGGTTTAGGGTGGGGTATGCATGAGATTATTGTCGTGAGTCTTAGGTTTAAAGTTTGGAGAGATCACCTACCTCTCGAATTGTAGGAATTGGGAGAGATCACCTACCTCTCAAATTGTAGGTATTTATCATTTATTTTACTTGTTTGTACTTATATTGGTTGTTTGGGAGAAATAAAATATTTTTTTTGCCCTAAATTCTATGGAGAATCCTAATAATCTCCTCGCCTCATCCTAATCTAATGGTAACTACAGCACAAATCAATCTTAGAGAAGATCCTAGCTCCATACAACTAATCCAACAAATCATTCAATAATGAAATAGGAGTGATATTGTTCATATGTGGAGTTTTAAGAACATGTCCTGTCAATAATGTAAGGAATGGTATTAATGTTATATCTATCTCTTCATCATAGAGCACGTAGTGATGTCATTCTCCTTTCTCACCATCCGAGACGCTTCAATTCTTTCTCATTTTAAAGCACTCTCCTTGAAATTTATGGCTGACTATTTGACTCTCTTATCTTATAGAATATTTTTGTATGTAGAAATTCATTTCATTATGTAGACTCATTCAATGAACTTGTTCGATTTCATACTACAATCAAATTCAACAATTCGATCTTCACCACAAAGTCATTGTTTCTTTTTTAATATCCAATGTCAAATTGTCAAGGCATTGGCTCTTTATCACAAGAAGCTTCTTTGTAAAAATAGGTAATTTCCTCCTCTTGATAAGACAAGTCACCATTATGACTAAGGGTGACTACACCTAGTTGCCTTAA
Source organism: Phalaenopsis equestris (assembly GCF_001263595.1). Classification (NCBI taxonomy): domain Eukaryota; kingdom Viridiplantae; phylum Streptophyta; class Magnoliopsida; order Asparagales; family Orchidaceae; genus Phalaenopsis; species Phalaenopsis equestris. The sequence continues at coordinate 44,249 of NW_018164519.1, read as the reverse complement.
TTCAAATTCAACATGTCTTTGTAGTAGTTAAAGGAATTTCCTTTACATATCCTCTATTGTGAACTCTTGAACACCCTTTTGTGTCTTTCTCAATGGTAGCATGGTGTCTCTTCCCCCACTTAAGAGTTTCATTCAAGATAAAGAGAGTGGTTTTGGAGTGGTTGAAGGTGAGAGGGAGTGATTTAGTATTAGGGTTATGGTTAGAAATAGAGAATTGGATTAGGGCTTAAATAGAGGTATTTGTTCATGTAGATGAATTAGTTTGTGGATTCAAGTTTTTGAAAGGAGAATATGGAATCTCCAAAAATACAGGGTTTGTATGACTCTACCACAAAATAACACTAAGGGCCCGTTTGGAACCCCGTTACTGTGGCTTTTTTGAGGGTTTTACGCCTTGGAGAAACAGAAACGACATTTGGCAGTCCTTTTATAGCCAGCGTTACGCCGGTCGGAGGCCACATCGAATCGAATGCGGAAATGGATGGGGGAGGGGCCCATCCACGACTAGAGCTCCATTGCGAAGTGCCTTGGACGTCGCAGCCCCTTCAAATTTCCGGTAATCCCGCTTCATATCCTCGCATGTACCGTCGCCACTACTCATTTCTCACATGTATCACTAGGGCTGAAATCTGGTTTCGCTCCCCTCGGTTGTCATGTTTTCGTTTACGAAAAGGGTTTCAAAATTCGAGTTGGTGGGCACATTTCACATTTCTTATGGAATATTTAGTAGAGTGGTAATGGAAAAAACATAACAAATGGCTCAACAGATTACCAAATGTGAATTTGAAAAAAAAAAATAGCCAAGTTAATTTGACACAAATAATGTCTGGTCTTTATGCCTGCATAACACAATTGGTGATCATGGATGGAGCTATCTTTGACATCTATGAACTGATAATGAACTCTACTTTTACTTTTTATTTGACATATCCTTGTTTATGTTCATATATTGTTCTTTTACATATCAAATTATATTGATACATTTTTTTTTACTTGGATATCAAATGAGTAAACAAAAAGGTGAGATATCTGCTATTTGGGATATGAAGACGAAGATAATTTTCTATGATTTATGCTTAAAAGAATAATAACACATTTCAATAAAGAATGTTGGCAAAATATAACCAAACTCTTTCAATAAAGAATAGGTAAACTATACGATAAAACTCAGCTGAAAAATAAATTGAATCAGCTTAAAAAAGATTTGAAATTGTGGAAGAAACTCAAGAAAAGGGTCAATTGGACCCCATTAAAAAAACAATTGATGCACATGAAGAGTGGTGGCAAGAGAAGATTTCAGTAAGTAGAACATCTTACATTCAATATTTTTTAATTTAAAATTATGCATCTTAAAAGACCAATTTATCAATTGTAGATTTTACCAAATGCAAAGAAATCTAGTTTTGTTGTCATTGACCTAGAGCTGGAGGAGAAGCTAGATACTATGTTTCATGGTGTTGTAGCAACAGGGATCAAAATCTGGGCCACAACTGAAAAGCCCACCCTTAATTTGTATGAGTCTGAATGTGCACATTCGAACGAGGTCTATAAGGAACAACCGGAAGAAATAAGTAATGAGAGTCCAGTTACTCCAAGTGACCTGCACCCACAACACAAAGAGGGAAAGTGAAAAGTAAAGGTGGGGCAACTCATCTATCCCAGCAGATATCACAGTTGGTGGCAAACTGCACCAGCATTACTTTGAGTTCCTGCACTGCACTTCATTTATACCCAACAATGACAGATGTTGTCAAGCTACTAGACTCAATTCTACAAATTTTCGAGGACGTGCCCCTATACATTTCACTATAAAAACTTATGGAAGATCGAAATAAGAGAGTGGTTTTCTTCACCCTGATGCCTGACTAGATGATTTCGTAGCTCTGTTGTTTTTTAGACAGTCCGACTATTTCATGCTAATTTTTTTTTTTTTTTTGTTGTTAGTACTATGGCATAGTGACTATTTATAATATTTGACATTTCTATTGTAAATTATGATTTGTGAGTACTATTTTTGACATTTTATTATTTTTGGATTTTTTTAGTTTTAAAACTTTCATTGCCCGCATTTTGAGCATTTATCTGCGCCGAGAATAACATGTCTTTTGGAATAAACTTAACATTATTCCTTCAAACTAATGGAGTGACCAATGGGGATTATTGCGATAGTTAAGCAAGCTACAATCATTATCAGCAAAGTTTGTCTGATTCATGAGTGCTACCGGAGACACGTTTGTAAGTCAACTTGTATCTCATCGTCATTTGTAGGTGACAAATGGGTTGGTGAACTAACGGAAGCTCATCCCAGTCGAATTCACAGTATGTTCCGAATGTAAAAAGTTATTTTCTATTATTTATTAGATGAATTGCAATCTAAATATTGTTTTCATTAATCTTCATGATTTACATCCCGAGAAGCCCTAGCTATCGCGCTCTTCATTATGTCGCACAATGAGTCATTCATGCAGCTTCTAAGCGTTTCTAGCACTCTACAGAGAAGATCAGCGTGCATTTCCATGTCAGGGTTAACTCTCTTTTTAAAATGGCTACGAACATTGTCAAACCATTGACTCCTCTTTTACTCAAACACCATGGGAAATTCGTAGCGATCAGGAATACATGTCATTTTTCAAGGTATTGAACTCACTCTTTATTCGACCTTCATTTAATTAAAGAAAAGTTATAAGTAGCTTAAATTGTGTCTTTTTTTATAATAAAAATTGCATAGAAACAATTGATGCAACTCATGTTGACCCATGCATAGTGAATAAAGAAAAGATAGTCTATATCGGTTAGTGTGGAGTTGCTACACAAAACATATTTGCAGTATGTAATTTCAACATATGTTTCAAATTTGTGATGGTCAGTTATAAAGGGAGTGCACAGCGGAATATTTAAATTTGTAACCAAACAACCCAAATACAAATTCTCAATACCTCCCCAAGGTTGTTGTCTTTAACTAATCAATCACTATTATATTTATGTTTGAACTAAACAAATAATGTTATCATTATTCATGAAGGTATTATTCTTGTCATTTTTTAAGTTATTTCCCGACACGATCTGATTTTGAGCACAGCAATATTCTTGTCATTTTTTAAGTTATTTCCCGACACGAGATATCACCTTTCTGATTTTGAGCACAGCAGCCAAGTAATTAGAAGGAATGAGCTATTCAACAAAAAACACTCGTCATTATGCAGTGTTATCGAGTGAGCATTCAGTGTATGGAAGAAGAAGTGGGTACTCGGAGATATGTCAGCATATTCTTTCAAAAAAAGGTCAAGATAGTTGATGCAATAACTGTGCTCCATAATTTTATACGGAGACATCCATCCCGAGATGATAACGATTTCAGGGCCTTAGATGATGATCCTACCTACATGCCTAAGGAAGCTAAACAACATCAAGTCAGGCCTTCAATGCAAGAAGAGGAATGAGGACGGACGATTACAACAATTCTAAAGAAGACGTCGAAGAGATGTTACAGCTGAGAGAAGAGATTACTGATGCTTTGGTGAATGCAACGACTTTAAATATGCAACATCACCTAGTTAATTATAGTTGATGATTCATATTTCATGTTCATGTATTTCTCTGGATGTAATTTTTCAAAATATATATAACTATGTTGTAATTTTCTTCCATTTTTTTTAACCCGATAAACTTTAATTCTTAATTTTAAGACTGTTTATATTTTTTTAGATTAGAATTTCTTGAATGTTATATCAACTTGTTTTTTTTTTAATTAGAACATAACTCGTATTATAATAACAGGAAATATGAGCTCTAGCATCAAGCAATTCGAAAGTTCCACTGTGTTTTTGTGGCGACATGTGTGTTCAGTACCAGTCCAGGAGAGAAGACAACTACGGGAGAAGAATTTATTCTTGTCCCAGAAACAAAATTATTGCAGATTATGACATGTGGGTTGATGACACAGACAACGTACCTTTAGGTTGACTTTCCAAATAATTTTATATTACAAGTCTTCCCTCTTTGAGTTTCAAACTCAACCTTTCAATACATAAGCACTGTATACTCGTATACAAACTTTTCCAAGTATATGCCATCAAATCCAATCACTAAGGATGAAAGAAACTGTTGCGTACCTCTCTTCAATGAAGGGTAATGGCAGGCCCCAATTTTATAGTTAACCACCATACTATTATGAGATATTTACATACATATTACACAATTTTTCTATATTTACACATTTAACATTCAAACTTTCATTATGAAATAGATGCCCTCCTACTTATAAAAAGAAGAAAATCACGACAGCAAAATGTTGATCAGTCGAGGAGAAATGCAGGGATGGAGAGGAGATTGTCTCGAACACTTGATCATCAGGATTTCAAGTCAAGCATCATTCTAGGCTTGCTAATTATTGTTGTTGCTCTCGTTATTGTAGTTCTTTGCTTCAAATAATTAATCTTTTTTTATGTATTAAAGTAATTTGGACCGGACTGTCACCTTTTTAGCAGTACGAACTCATTCTGTTATTTAATTCTGAATATTCTGAAAACTGCACTTATTTCAATATATTACATATATAAGGGCAAAACAGTCTTTCTCAATAGAAATAGCAGCAGCACAGTAGATCTTTCAAACAGACATTTGCTTCTTCATGAGCAACTTTCTGACAATACCTGAAAAGTTGCTTCTCCAAGAAGCAGCATTACAGCAGCTTATTCAAAAAGTAGCAACCTCCCAAACGCACCCTAAATGACATCAACCAAGAATTTCTCAGAGATGTTGTGCTGGTAAAGGAGAGATCTAAAGCTATTTGGGAATTGAAGGAAAATGGTTATAACCTGATTCAAAGACAAAACTGAGGTTGGGCAGCAAGAATAGCAGCAGTTGGTGGCGGTAGAGATGTAAGAAGGGACCGACGACAAAGAAGGAGAGAGAATAATGTCAAAGAAGAAATCACCAGGTACACTTTAAGATACAACCACACCACTTGCAAGAGAAAATCCCAAAGAGAAGAATGTAGAAAATAAGTCAAAATTCATAAATCTAATCAATAGTCCTCCTAAAGTTTCAAAACAGAATAACTATACTCAAACATCATAAAACCTCAAGTTTATTTCAAAATATGAGCATGGTAAGCCCACTAGAGCCGGCCAAACCCACTCTAAGTGTGTGAAACCCGAATCAGGCCAGTAGCGAGATGGACAAACCAATCAACCCCTTCTCATGAAACCCATGATGCCCATACCATTATAAAAAATTTCATGATTAAGTTGTTTCTTGTTGACTAACAAGGTATTTGCTAATTCTGATTATGGATAATCCTCTCCAAGCTAACAAGATCGTTATCCTAAAACCACTTCTGATCACAGTTATCCCTACTAAATTGATCTAATTCTAGGTTTCATCTAGCATACTATCAATGTACTTAATTGATAACTACCATAAAAAATCTCAAGAAGTTGACGTCATCGACCAAGGCAAGGATCATCTAAAATGAACCAATAGAGTAAGTCAATTAGTAGAATTTCCTTTTCTTGCTCTCAAATGACCAAATAATAGTTTCAATAATATGTGTCACGCCTTTATGATCCTCTATTTTAAATGGAATGTACGTCTCTTTTAAAGACCATCTGTGCCAAACCATTACCTGAGAATGACCTGAGTTCTTAAAATTGTGAGTTGCCAAAGCACAACTCTAATCCAATACGTAAGTTTAATATAGTGTGGAAGCCTAATATACAGTTATGCATCTATTCTTGTTTTTTTTTTTGTTGATTTACCATCGAGTGTTACGCCACCATAAGAAATCTCTTTGAAAATTTTTCAACTTTCAATGATAATTACTAGTCAATTTTGCAGTAAATACATCAAGAAATGTATTATTTCACTTTATTATCACTGGCGCTAAGGTACTAAGATATGTTGACATTGTAATCTTATTGTCACTCTCTGGTCACCTATTTTCAAATTTGTTGGGTTATTACGAGAGCATGATGCTAGGCAACATTCTCATTAAAGCCAACAAATCTGCTTGTGATAATTGTAAGTGTGTGTGTTTTGGGGGTGGGGGGGGGAGTGTGTGAAAAAAAAAACTGTAGCTCCTTATACAAACATGCAAACTAAATATCAGTCAGTCCTGCCCTGTCAATCATAGTTGCCTCCATCAACGTCAGATAAAATTCTTTAAGAATCAAGAGAATTTATATAGGAGCATTAGAAGACATCCTTCTTTTGCTAGATAAACCGAGAAAGCAACCAAATTACTTTGTGTTAATTATTTATGCCATTATTTTATTCAAAGTATTAGGGCATGTTATTCTTTTTATAAATTGCTTATAAGTATTTTAGATTTATGGTCTGTTTGGGGCAACTGCAGTTGATTGAAGAAGCAACTGTGAAGCTACTGCAGCAGAAATTGTCCAAAAAACTATGGAGGCTAGTACAATTTTATTTTATTTTTAAAAAGCCAGACAACAATTTTTTGGTAGCCACTACACTTAGTCTGGTCAAGTTGCAAAATAAAGCTTCACACCACATCATTTTGAAAAAACATGCAAAACGCAATTTTGTTTGAAGCCACCGCTTTTGGCACCGCACCGTCCCAAACACAACGTAATGGTTGTATTTCCACGTCTAGCACTTGTGTGTATGTACGTGTGCGCGCGCGTCTAACACGTAACACATGTATGTGTGTGTGTGCACATTTAGCACTTGTGCGTGTGTGCGTGCGTGCACGGGTGTGTGTGTATGGGAGTGCATGTGTGCGCGCATGTGTATTGATTACTTACGAAATAAATATTAAAAAGGATATTAAATTAATTTAATGAATCAAATTAATTATGAAAATTAGTGCGTAAATAAGTCATTCTCTAATAATTATAAAAAAATGGACTAACTCAATAATAGAAAATTTTAGTAATAAAGAAATAACCAGGCAATTTATTTAAAAAATGATGGTTTAGAAAATAACAAATTTTAACTCCTTATTAAATAATTGATAAATAAGTAATTATTTTAATTATTTATTATGTAAAATAAAGATAATAAGGTATTAACTAATGATTAGGATAATCAATTAATCTTATCAGATGATGAGTAAATAGCAAATCAATTAGTCACATTAAAAATAAATTATCTATTTGATTTTATTTAATTATTTAAATAATATATGAATATGAATAGTCTGATTAATCAAATTAATAACATGTCTATAAATAATTTATAGATGAAATTATCTTATAAAATGACGTAATCAATTAAATATTAAAATATTAATTTAGCCTAATTTCTAGAAAACTTATTATGGCCTCAAAAAACACATGAATTAAGTTCACAAAAAGCAACCATCAAAAAACAAATATGAATGAAGAGAAGCAACGAGTTACCACTAAAACTCACTTCAATTAAGCTAGCTTCAAAGCTCAACTCCCATCACTTCCATATAATTGATTTTTAGTGGCAAAGGATGCTTTGATGTCTAACTTTTTTTAGATTTTAATTTGTACTATCATATGACACAAGTATAACTTTATATGGCAAAAAAAGTCAAATTTAAAAAAGGAAATCTACAACAAAGTTTTTTACCATAATAAGAAACCTAAAATCAACTTCACAGTGGTTACAAGGATGATAACGAAACAAACTTATCGTTCTATTTTTTAATAAATTTCTGCAAGTGGATATCGTTGCGACTAGTTTCTCTAAACTGCTTATAATTAGAGTTATGATTGAAAGTGTTAACATTCCTCCGAATGGAAGTGTGCATTGGTTACTCATCTTATGACTATTGATGGAAGATAGATTTGAAAACATGTGTTCATGATGTTCTTTTAGTAAAATTTTTTGGCACAACCACTCTAAATGCTTCAAGGATCATCCGAAACTGAAAAATTTGAAAAACCAAGTGTAAGAAGAGATTACAAAGGATTCGATTCTATCTTAAAAATTGATGGTAGCAACTCCAACTCTAGATCAATTTGCATACAAAACTTAGAATTCACTCAAGATCTTATCATGGAATCAGAGCTTTCAAAGCCTGTCCTTGCTTCTTAAGCCCCTGGGATGTGGTGAGCTAAACATTGATCTTGATCCTCCTAATATGATGGCCCCACATCTTCCAATTATTAGATACATCAATGATCAAGCTTTTAAACAACTTTATGATTCTGATGGAAGTCTTAGAGCTTTGACACTTTGTATAGGATGCTTCAAATCTTGTTAGCCAGATGAAGAAAGCATAAGAAAAAAATTATCTCTGCCATTCAATATTCACCAGGCTTTACGCAAGACACTATGAATAAGAGTTCATGGTATTTTACATTTTTTAGAGGGATACTTCCTCCTATATATGTTAAATTCATCTATTTTTTGTGAAATTTACTTCTAATTTGTCAATTTTTCATAATTGCCTCATGTTAAACTAATTTCATTAATTGGTTATGAATTATGCTAGAAAAGGATGATACTAAAAAACATTATGAATTAATATATAATATATAAATATTGAAGCAATTTGAGCAATAATTGGACCTAGCTAGTCAACCAATTAATGCCACATGGTCAGTCAAGAAGAAAGTCAAATATAGTCATTTACTATCAACATGCCCTTTCTATTTAGCACAAATCAAAATATTGACCCCAGTGATCTTTCCAAAAATGACTTTATTTGATTATCACAAAATTATAAAAGTTCAAGTATACAACACTCTCTTGTACAGCACAAAGCTAAATGAAAAACATGCAAAATTAAGTAAATGTCATTTTGTGAAGATATAATCAGACTATCAGGTATGAGAATGAGGGATAAAAGGATAATCATGTCTGTCCAATTTAGCGTCCATTTCACTAATCTAGCATAAACGAGATGGAATGCTATGCATTTCATTTTTCTCCTTTTGCTTGAAATATTAAAGGACATGCATAACATAGAGTGCCTGTTTTAAACTTTTTTTCTTTTTTTTTTAATTCAAACTTATGTTCGATAACTGTCTCAGAGTTTGAAGAAAATCTAAATAAAAACGAGAATAAACAATATAAAATCCCTAAAAAAGTAAAGCATCCAAAACGAGATATGTTCTCAATGGGAGAGGAGTGAACTCAGATTTTCATTATGGTAAAAATCCAAACCAAGCAATCTGGAAGTCTGAATTTCAATTAACATGCTAGAAAATAATTAGCAAGAGACCGAACATCAACAGAAGAAAAAAAAAGCATTTCAGGATAAATAAAGTTGTTTCGCTAACCAGAACATAGACATCCCGTCCCTGCACAAAAAGGAGAGTAAGGAAACTTGTTATTATTGGATTATTCACAAGTTTTTAGCACAGTATACATTACTGAAGATTAATACCTAGAGGTTAAATAGCACAGAATTACATACATGCAATAATAATAAAAACCTTCTGATCGCTTTATAACTACTTGACTAAAATACCAAAGTCAAGATCTCTCTCTTAAGGTTTTAAAAAATAATTGCCTTATAAAGAAAATATGCTTTAAAAAATTCTAATTTGCCCATTTATCACCTCTATCACTTCATAAACATATGGACTGACATATGAAGCTACTTATAATTCTATTTGAGAATATAATGATTTTTAATAAAATAAAATAAAAATCATGAAGCTTTGAGTGACAACTTGAAAAAGCTCGGAAAAACACCGGTCGGAAGACAGCTGGGCAAAAGGATTCCTTTTAGATCTTGGCGGCTAAACTTAACCGATGAATGCAACTGTTTGGAAGGTCGCAATCGGTTTCAGTGAGTGGAGATTGCTTCTTTTATATTTTTGACATTGTGGAAGCCAGGCATCAAGTTTTGATGGGATCAACATGGGTCATAGCAGGTCAGATTGTTGGCACGGATAGATGGTCAAAGGGATTCTCTCAAGACTCGCTTCATGGAGTTTGATCACAGGTATTGATTCGGTTACCACAGTTCCCACTGTTGTATTGGAATATTGCCACAATCACCTATATTGCCACGATGATTGGGCAACCACTTTGGCTTGATGCTCATACTAGCTCTTGCGGAAGAAGCTCTTATGGTAGAATTTGTATTTTCGAAAAAGTTCCTTTTCGAGGTTTGGGTAAAAGGAATACAAGGAAACTTACTTCAGAGAATTGAATATGGAGAAATTTCCCATTTATGCTTTCAGTGTGAGCTTTAATGGACAAAAGGAAGCAAATTGCAACTCTCTTAAAACTGAAGCTCCCATAAATGTGTACAAACCGAACACTTCCCCTCTATATCCTTATGGGAAGATCGAAAAGGAGGGTGGTAAGGCAGCTGAAGATGGAGGCAATTCTAACGGATTGAGTCATGATGCAAATAAACAAGTGAAGAACAAACAAGATCAGTGGGACAGGAACGAACACGAACAAACAAGCAAATTGCAGCTCTCTTAGGTTGTGTTTGGGGCTGCGGAAGGGCAGCGGCGCGGCGAGGCGCCACTATTGATCGTTGTTTGGGGTGACGGGATAGGGGCGGCGCAGTGCATTTTAGGTAAAAAGACGGCCACGGGTTCGACTCCGCTGCCCCGCTTTCTTTCCATTGGTGCCTTTTTTCAGGTCCGCATCGAGGCCTTCAGCTGTTCTGCACCGATCTACCCCTCGCCCTCTCGCCCTCTCTCTCTCTCTCTTCGCACTGTACAGCTTCTCTTAAAGGGCCAAACCCTCAAAGCAAAATTTTTGTGATTTGCAGAAGTTTTGGTTCCATCTATCAATGTTGTACTATCTCGTTTCCTCCAAGACAACCGGTTGAATTTTTCTCGCGGTCCTTCGACTTCACGGAAGATGAGCGCAGGGTTCTCTCCCAATTTACCTAATCTCTCTTCTAAAGTGACGAGGCTTAGTGATTTTATAGAGAAGGGTTTAATTTACAGACTAATTTCAGCTAAGAGTTTTAATTCCGTCAAAATTGTTGAAGGTTTTGGGAAATCGGCGATCAGCAGGCCTCTATCGAGCATCATATCGGTGTTTTTGGGTACCAAGAGGTGATTGGTTTACAGGTGGAGGCTTTCTGGAAGAGGAATTATTTGTTTATTTTTGGAGCTGCCGGTTTAGTTCTTTGTATTATTTTGTGGAGGATATTGTTTGGACTTGCAAGTATTTTTATGATCCTGCTATTTTTTTTTTCCGGCACCAATAATTTAACTAGATCACAGATATTCTATAACTTGGACAGGATGAGGTGTTGGTTGTGTTTTGGTATTGGAGGTGGGGTTGAGCATCTGGTAAGTTTGGTTTTCAAAGAGTTGAAGCTAATTGTAACGTGAAACCGAAATTGGAAAATTGAACCAATCGAAGTTTTGATAAAACTGAAAGGACCGAACCAAAATTTAATTTGGCTTAAATAGTTAGGTTATAAACGGACTTAAATTTATTTGTTAGTTGGAGTTTGTATCTAAACTTTTGTTCTGTTTTGAAATGAATTTATGCTTCTGAAGTATCAAATATGTGGTTGTCATAGTTCTGTTTTAAACATCTTTACTAAATAGGGGCAAAATTATCATTTTTTTCAAAAACAACTATCTCACAGCTGTTTTCACACAGCTGCAACAAACAGGCAGTCAGCTTCCCCGCAGCAGTTTCCTGTGGCAGCATAGCTGCAACTGAAAAGCTGAGAATCTACAACTGCCCCAAACAAACCCTTAATTCTACACAGACCGAATGACCAAAGGAGCATGAGTATATAATGTGGGGTTGTGATTGATGAGATACCCGGTTCAGATGGACCTCGACAAACACAAGTGCGGGATGTTGCTTCTTCTACCTCTCCTGATGTGGAAAGCTGAGCCCATGAACTTTGGTCACTCGTAGGCGCAACCAAAGTAAGATAGTTAAAAAGAAACAACCTAACAATTTGCAGAAAACCAACAGAAAGATTGGCACATTGCGGGTTGTGTTACCTTACAAAAAAACTGGACAAGATGTCACGGTAGTGGGGTAGAATGATATTTTTTTTGTTCATGAGTACCGATGGTGTATAAATTGAAGGTAGAGTTATTATGCAACCCAAGCCCTCAACAAGCTATGAAAGACGCTGTTAAAGATGATGATCTTGAAAGAAAATTTCAATACCACCAGTTGCGAGAACGACCGTTACGACCGCCTTCTCGATATGCATCGGGTTCATGCCATTCTAAATCGGCGGAAAAGATAATTGTAATATGAAAACATTGTCTTATGATAATTTTTTATTGTAAAATAATTTTTTAATACAATTTATTGTTAGCTTTTTTCATTTTGTTCATATATATTTTTTAATTAATTTGAAATTATCTAAAGAATAATTAATATAGTAAAAATTTATCATTTAATTTTAATAATAATATTATATAAAATATTTTTAATATTAATATATAATATCATATATGATTACAAAATTTAATATTATAAAGAAATGCCCCTAAGGGGGACGTTCCTTATGAAAGTAGCATTTAAGCATGAAACGCCGCCCATGGGAGAGTTTATGCTCCTAACTAAACTTTTTTTAAAGGGAGCTCCTCCCCATAAATTCCCTAGCTTACGCGCTCCTTCTCAAAATTTCCCCACAAATTTATGCATTATTTTACTTTTTTAGTAGCATTGGGATGTTAGATAAAAGCTGCTAATATCACGCCATTAAAATTATTTGCCCAGATATTGGAGACCTTTGATAGGAAGGTAAGTAATCAAATGCCAAAACAAGCAAAAAAATAGTAGGAAGAGGGTCTCAAAAGCTCACTTCAAAAAAGAGCATGCTAGGATGGCGCGGGTCGAGTCTCACCCATGAAAACGCAAGAAGCCGGTGAAGGATGCTACGGTCGACAAGGACGCATTCCCTGGGGTCCTAAATTACAAACATCATTTTCTAGAGTTATAGAGGGTAACTACCACTGACATATTATTGGAAAGTTTGAGCTGATTTTTTAGGGTCTTGTTGAGACTCGAGGTGAAGTTTTACTTGCAAGGAGGTGGATCGATGTAATAATACCCTTTAAATTTTTTATAAACATAATTACATAAAAATAAAAATTAAAATACCTGTTTAAGACACCTGAGAGGTAGGTGTAGCTCGCTCACACTCTCGCTGCTCATGGGAAGGTTTATAATTTATATGAGAGATGATTCTCTCGTCCATTCCGTGCACAGGAGAGAGACAAAGAGAGTAAGAAAAAACCAAAGGGAGCAAGCCAAACAGAGAGCGTGAGAAACAGAGAAAGAAAAAGAAAAAGAAGCCGCAAAAAAAGAAGAAGAAAGTAAGGAAGGAAATAAAAAGTGCGGCTCACATGTTGCATCGTTTACTTCCATTCTCACGATCGAACGAGCGTGACAGAAGCTCGAGTGGCTCGATGGAATCCTTTTGCGTGCAAAGACACACGATCCTGAGCATCTCGACTGTTTCATGACCAAACACAAGCCCGAGAGACCGAAAGGAAAGAAAACAAGCCTTCTTCATGTGTGTGTTTCTTGTGTGAGGGATAAGAAGGAAGATCGAGTATGTTTTCCAACTGAGCAAAAGAGAAGAAAGGAGGAGCTGAGTAGTTCATACAAACCCTCATGCATTTTCGACTGACTGCAAGGGAGGAGAGTCGGGCTTTTTTCTCCATACAAGCAACTTTTCATATGCACTGACAGAGCCGAAGAAGAGAAGGGCTTGTGCGGTTTATTTTCCACATCCAAGAGAGCTCGAACAAGTTTTGTAAGCTCACAATTTAGGGGTTTGGCATTTTTGTGAACTTAAGCTGCTCAAGCAAGCATCTGTGATGTTTTCATTGAAAGAGAACGCTCAACAGCAAGGAGAGGAAATAGTTTTAAAACTTAGGAAAAAAAATTTGATTCATTACATTAGAAATTTTGTTTCAAAATGTTTGCTTTATAAGACTTTAAGGTTTTTAAGAGGAAGCTAAGGCAGAAAATGGGAGAAGAAAAAATCAAGTATTAAACTCAACTTCAATAATTAATTGTTATTTTTCCTAATTTAATTAATGTTAAAATGAAATAAAAAACCCTAAGTTTAAAATTCATTTATAACTAAATTATTATTAAATTCAAGTATGCTCAAAAGAAAAGCTTCGAAACTTTAACATAAAATTGATTTAATTATTGTCATTATAAGTATTAATATTAAAATAACTTACTTAAAAATTTCATAGGAATAAAGGTAATTTGAATATTTCTATGAAATGGTAAATTACACAAAATTTTCAAATGAATATGTTATAATAGTAAAGTTAGAATTAAAATATTATGAAAAAGAAATCGAAAGAACTTAAACTGTTCTTATAGATAAGCCACAAGGTTAAATTTGAACATGGGAAAATAACAATTTGATTAAATGGTAGAAATGAATTAATATGTTTTTATTTTACAATTGTTCTACATATTTACACATGTTTTTAGTTTTTTCCAGTTTTTTTTTAAATGCAAAAGTTCATGTTTTTCATTTAAATTTTAAATGTAAGAAAAAAAAAATGATACATAAATGCATATGGAAGTCGCCCTTAGATGGTGCTAGCAGGGAAATGTAATGTACTTGTGCACGAAAATAAAAATGGTTGTCTACCATTATGGTAGGTTGAAAAATTTTAAACGTATATTTTTTAAAGTAAATGTTTATGGCTCTCATTAATTAAAATTGTGAAAGAAATAAATATAAGTTAATGAAATTATTTCCTTTACTGACTTTTCTTTACTTCACTTTTACAAAATATTTTAAAACAAAAATTATTATAATTTAGAAATTTTTTCACACTAAGTGGTTTTAACTCAAACGTTTAATTGCTAACATTTTACAGGAAAACTAGCTTTAAGCTAGATCGATCACAGAGAGTACCTGTACAAGCGCTGAGGAGTGTAGACTGATAGATATTATGGTTCATTTTATTTTTTGTTACATGTAAATGTTTAAATATGAATAAATTGTTGTAAATATAAGTTTTATGCAATAGAATGGCTCTTCTGTGTTTTGAATTTCATTTTAATTATGAAATGAAACTGTTAGTTTTTTCTCCGCCCGACTAAAAGTCCTGTCTTGTTAATTACGAGTTCTCAGTTCAAGTCATGACAATCGAATTATAATTAGCAAATGGGATTTTACCTTTCAACCTGCCAAAGGTAAATCAGAAGGCATGATTAGGGGTGTAAACGAACCGAACACGAACGAACAGAGCTTATATTCGTGTTCGGTTCGTTTGAAATTTAGTTTGTTTCAAATAAGCTCGTATTCGAAATTGTTCGTGAAGTCACTATTCGTGTTTATTTCTTAACGAACGAGGCGAATACGAGGCGAACGGTGAGCCAGTTTGACATCTCTAATATTAATATATATAAATAATATATTATATTAATTATATAACTTTTATTATATAAATATATAATAAATTAATAATAATAATATATTAATATATTATATTATTAATATACTAATATAGATATTATATATTTATATAATATAAGTTATATAATTAATATAATATATCCAATAACGATTCGAACACGAACGAACACATCACTGTTCGTGTTTGGTTTGTTTACTAACCGAACGAAAAAAATTTGTTCACGTTCGTCTCGTTTACTTATCGAACTAATCAAACAAAAAACTCATTGAGGAACCGAACACGAACTGCTCGCGAACAACGAGCTTTTTTGATAGCCCTAGGCACGATCATCCTATGGAGAAAGGATTTAGTACATTTCACTATCCATACCATGCAGAAACAATGCATCATTGGTTATGCCCACTTCCCTAATCACAAGAGATAGCTTGTCGCTACCATCCATGCTAATAAAGACCACCATATAAGGAGGAAGCTTTGGTAAGATCCATGCTAATAAAGACCCCCATCGAGCTGGTTGTAGTTTAAGAATGTATGGCAGTCCTACCCAACTACGTGAAACACTGTCAGGAAGACTTGGTGCAAGAAGTTGTCAAGGAATAAAGCTGAGATCTTGTAGCAAAAATGTGATAAAACTCTGAAAGCTCTGAGATATTGGAGTAAGAAAAAGCTGAAGGAGTTTGGGGAAAGAAAAAAATACGCTTCAACCAGAATTTAAAGAGCTTCAACAGCAGGAAGCATGGCTTGCGGGTTCACGCTTGAATTGGAGACCTTGCTTCGTAATAAAGTGCCCGAATTGAATGTGACTCTTGCCAGGATTGCTACGTGGTGGCATCAAAAGATCAAAACCAGATGGCCCAATGAGGGGTATAGTAATTCACACTTCTCTCACTCAGTGGCACCCGCACGTAATAGATCTAACCATATAAACCAAATCAAAGACTCGGATGGCAGCTATATTGTTTAAGTTCTTCGACAAACATTGGAATTATTCTTGGGTTAACACCAATTCATGTCCGAGTGGGGGAGAAGCTAGGCAGGTTCTAACAGGTAGTGATGTGGTTCTCACAACCAATGTTTAGGAAGAGGAAATTTGAAATGCTATTGAGCAAATGGGATGCAATTGAGCTCCAGGTTTGGATGGGATAACCGTATCATTTTTTAAAAGCTTCTGGCAGATCATTAAAAAGAAGGTGATTGAGGCGGTGGGTGACTTCTTTACATCTAGTGTGATGCCCAGTTATTGGAAAGAATTGTTGTGGTGCTGATGCCCAAGACCGCAAATCCAGATACTGCCATGAAGCTAAGACCAACAAGTCTATGCCAGACTATCTAAAAAGTGGTGGGCAAAATCCTGGTGAATCGACTTAAAGGTTTTCGACCCAAAATTAAATATCAGAGGAACAAGGGGCCTTTATTCCAGGAAGATCTATTTCGAACCATTGTCTCATTGTTCAGGGAACTATGAATAAGTTTAAACTTTTTTACAAGCGAGATAGGTCTAATGGCTCTCAAAATTGACATGGAGCAAACAGAAAACAAAATGAGTTGGGAAGCAGTTATGAATGGTTTTAAAATTTAAGAACTCTCCTTCCCAGTCTGCTGATTGGATTATCCTCTGTACCAGCTTCCCTAAATTTGCCATCCTCATCAATGGAAGCCGGACAAACTTGATTGAAGCGTCGTGTGGTTTTAAACTGGGATGTCCACTATCGCATTATCTTATTATTCTATGTTCTGAATTGCTTTCTCTGGCATTGGCACGCAAGGTTAAACAGATTGACATTAGCATTTCTAACCACGGAACCAAAGTTTCTCAACCTATTCTGTGTTCTACACTTCAGCCCTGCTACCATCCAATCTGTGAAGGTGTTGCAGCAAACTCTTAACAGTTACAGCAGTTGGAGAAATCAATCTGTAAATGACTGCAAATCAACTGTGTATTCAGCAAAGAGACACCAAATTAGAAGAAGAGGACGATCGCCAGATTGCTAAAATTTAAGAGAGTAGAGGAATTTGATCATTGTGGTATTCTATTAGCTCAAAGGAAACTGCAAAAGTCTGACTTCACCTAGTTGATCTGTAAGAATCAACAAGAGTACCGTTTGGTATGTTCGTCACCTATCCATGGCTGGGCGTTACTCTTATAAATTCATCATTGCTGTCCATATTTATGTAAATAAGCACTCATTCTAGTGTGCCTAAAAGTACGCTAAATGAAATAGAAAAAATGTGTCAAGATTTTCTTTGGGGGAAGGGGATCAAACCATGGCGCCCTGCTCTGCCAGCTGGAACAAAATTTACCAACCATGCCAGCTAGGAGGATTGGGTTTTCATGCTGCAAGGAATTGGCGCATTGGATTTCTTGGAAAGGCCTAATTCTTTACTTAATAAATGTTTGCGGTAGAGATATGGGAACAATCTTCGGAACAGCAGCTGCCACCGAAACTACTTTACCATTTGGCGGATCCTTTAAAGATGGAGCCCACAGCTTAAACTCTATTTTGAGATGACGAATTGCTACAAGAGACAACAAACATTGCCTTAATTAAGCTTGGATTCTTGACATTCCACTGGCACGTAGGCCTGCATTTATTGATGTAGAAAAACTATTACTTGTACGTGGCTGATCTTTTAAATGGTGGGAGGTAGGACAATGATGTCATACAATGTAGATATGATTATGAATGTTATGAATGTTATCATTAACACTAACATCCCAGAAGATCAGACATAGCTCACTAAGGCTCGGGTAAGACCATTACATCCCTTACATAGAATGTCTTGTTTTCTCCTTATACAAGAAACTACAGGTGGCTCTATAAGCTCCAATTACACCCCCGTGAGAAGTTTTTTTCTGTTGATCATTACATGATGCTATACCAACTAATTATTGGTTTAGCAAACACGGGCTTGCATCCAACACTTTATGCCCGGCAGAGAAAGACCGAACGCACTACAACTAAGTGCATAGTCCTGCTTCAGGTTATTCTAATCATGTGGAAATGGGGAGTTGGTATCCCCTGTTCAGCAATTACAACGGAATAGTCCAAGAATTGTGGAAATCTGAAGCACATTTGAAGGCCATGGCCAGAATATTTTGCTATACCACCCATGACAGCTGGAGGGCTCATAATCCAAAGAAGCGTGTAAGGAGTCATGGGACTTCAACTATCACTGCAGCCTGCGGCTTCAGTACTTGACTCCCTCACACTCACACTCACACTCACATATGCATATCCAATACAGAAGCACTGGAGCACCAGTCAGCCAGTGAGGCTGTTTCCTTCTCTTTCCCCATGCCCCCCATCTCCTAGTTGGATCAAAAATGTGGAAGAGGATCTCCTCCCCTCTTATTTAGCAGGTATCGGCGTCCTTGTTAGGGATGAACAAGGGAATTGCATAGCAGCAGCCGGTCAAAGGCTTACTAACTGGGACTATGCTAAAGTAGAACTCCAACCGGTCCTTCTAATCAAACATATGGTAGAGCAATGGACGTTTGAGATGAAAGGTATCATTATTGAGGGAGATAACAGCAACATTATTTCTTTCATGAGGCACACTATGGATAGGAAGCGTTGATTGGAGAACATCAGAGATGATTTGGATCTATGTTTTTGTTACTCAAATTAGGCAGGTCATTTTTCGTCACACTGCGAGAGACAACAACCGAGCAGTTCACATTGTGCTTATTGTTAGCTTTAAAGGATAGTTTTGTTTTGAAAGATGTACATGATAGTCATTCTCTTGTTGTTTTTTCTTAGAGATGATAGGTCTCATTTTGTACATGCATGATTAAAAAGTTTGCATAATTTTGTAACTTTTAAAAAAAAATGCAATATATGCAGAATTTTAAAATAATAATAGAGATGATGATTTTATTTTATAAAGCACAGCTAAAATAAAGAATCAGCACAATTGTACGACATATTTTTGAAGCTGATACATTGGTAAATACTATTTATAAATGACATCATTTATGAGTTTAGGAATTTTCGGATGTTAAAAAATATAAAATTTGAAATAAATACTAAGAAAATGATGCAGAGAATATTTACATTAAAAATTAAATTCGTGTTGATGTCATTTAGGGAGGTTCAGTTCCAATGTCAAAGTATTCAAGGTAACTATATTTCTCAATTTCTAGTTAACAAAGTGACGTTCAGATTCAAGTAAATTTACGATCACTTTAAATGATTAAAGAAACTTGAAGTCAGAAAATCTTCATGCTAGGCAAAGCATGAAGGTACGAGAAGAAATAAGAATAGACCTTTCTCTCCTTTCGAATCTCTGATATAACTCCAGCAATCCCCACCAAAGACTTCGAACTAGTAAGGTGGACACTGATGACGCTGCAAAATAATCATCTTATTAGCTAGTGACAGCAATAACTCCTGTTATCATATCCAGCAAAGGTTGATGAACCAGGCAAGACAACTACAGAAACAAATATTGTAGATATATATAAATTGTTAGAGCTTGATGTCATCTTCTGAAACACGAGGTAACTTTGCCTTCATGAATTTTTTCCTCAAAAGACAAAAACAAAAACTTTAATTTTCCTTGAAACAAAAGAAACATAATAAAAATATAAGGGAATTTTACATAAGTAGCGCACAATTCTTATGTATTTACATATCTCACACCTAAACTTTCATTTTACATACATAGCACTTTGGTGCACTTTGGTGCTTTAAATCTATACATGAAAAGGTATATTTCACTTTTTAAAAAGTGGTAATAGAGTTATTTTTTATGTGATGTTGAAGATTTGAGTGATATGTGTGTAAATATGAAAGTTTAGGTGAGAGATATGTAAAGAAATAAGACTTGTCTGCTATGCATGTAAATGTCCCAAAATAATAATTATCTGGTTGGGCCATAGATAAATATAATGAAGTTTATAGACATCATAAATAAATCAAAATCTATGAATTAAAAAGAAAACAAGAAATATAAAGAAATAAGATATAAGGATAGCAAATAGTTGAAAATATGAATCAAATTATACAGTTAACATGAATAATCAAAAGGATTTATCATTGACACGAGCAGCCAGTGCCACCTTCCACATAAAGAAAACAAATTTGACTAGATAAACAAGAAGAAATGGGCAGAAATAAAAGCAAAAACACCTAAAATCAAGCATCATTAGCATTCAAGATAAAAACACGTCACTGCCAGATGGTATTAAAAAGACATATAAAAAGGTAAAGCTTAAGAATCGAAAAGGAAAAAAAATGAAAGAAAGAAGCTGTCTTACTTGAGCTTCTTCTTCATGGTAGCTTCCACAACCCAGTCACCCACACAATTCAAATCCGTACCCTTGGGAAGGAGATCAACCTAGGACAGAAATTTATAAACTTATTGAACATTCAAAGGATTCTTAGAAGAAATAAAGAGAGTAAAAGAAATTTCAATGATTACAGACATAGCAACACCTTTGTTACAACTAGTATTATTGGATTAGCACCAGCAATATCACGTATACGGGCCAGAAAACTGCCATTGAAATCAACTATGTCAACCTACATAATTAAATCACAGTCAATTAAACATAAGGAGACGGAAAAACCAAAAAAACAGCACCTAGATTGCACCTTTAAGCCAAAATGCAGATGTAAAAATATTGAACTATAAAAACCACAACATAACATAACAGGCACACCTGAAAATTTTAGCGAACTTCAGAGATATTCAAGCCAAAAAAAAGCGTTATAAGACAAACAATTATAAAAATTACCTTACAGGCAAGTAGAATTATGAAAACAGAAGAAAAACAGAACTGACATAATTATTGAGAAATAAATAAAAAAGAATAAAATTATATAGAATCACACTGCGTAATGTTTGATGTCAATGAATCTTCATAAAACAACAAAATTGAGATGACCAGCAGTTACACAGTTTCCCAAGCATGTGTAATGTTTGATGTCGATGAAACATGGCACCAACCTCATTACAATGAAGGCGGCGAGCTTTAACCCTCCCATAAACCTCATGTTGATGGGAACTTCTAGCATGGCCTATCAATGCTTTCTCAAGATGATGTCTTAGGGTTTAAGATTTATTAATACATATCTAATATGAGCTGTTCAAAAACATGCAAACATAAACAAAGCATCACAGATCATGCTCTTAATTTAGACAACTTTTCACCTCCTTCTCAGGAAACTGAAATGATAAATTAAAATCTGCTAATCGAAAACATGGACAAAAAATCCTGAAGCATTATAATAATGAAGCATATGTTGTCATCAAAATCAAAGATAAAGCAAATTTAACAAGAATATTATATGTTGCATTAAGACTTTGTTCTTAATAGTGATCATAAGGCTTTGTTACCTGGCTTGATAGCTTAGAATTAAACAAGTTAGGAGTTGCGGTCGCACGGTATTAATATTTAATTTATTTTTCAAATTTTTTTCAGACTTTCAATAAATAAAAGAGTCACTAATGATCCACAAAGTACAATACACATGAGATTGAAATACCCAAAAATAATAACATAGACTATAAACATCTCAAACTAACATATATATGTATATCACTACTCTGAAGAAAAAGAAATATAAAAAGAAACTACAACCATATCATAATATTATAACTATCAGTCGTAGTCCTCCTTTTATAAACTAAGTTTCACATGTCAAATAAATCAATGTACAGTTTTTATTTTCTCGAAATAAACCATTAAATTCAAAAGTATGTAGTCAAGACTTGATGAACAATTATAATCTTAATATACATTAAACTCATATGCAAATGTCATGTATGAATGACCAAAAGAATACAGTTCATTATTCCATAAAATTGTAACATTTCACTTTAATTTTATCTCTTCGCGTTTCATTTAAGTATTTACCCTTTTTAACCTCTATAAAAATCATATAAAGATTATCGTCATACCCGAGAGTATCCTCAAAATTATACCCGTAAGTACCCTCAAAATTATATTCGTAAGTACCCTCAAAATTTTGCACGTGAAAATAAACTTTTACCATTTTTTTTATTGTGCATGAATACGCCGCATCCCCTACCAGTATCATCTAGGTGTAATCCTCATTGACATGAGCTTTTACATTTCATTTCTTTTAATTACTTCCATTTAAAGCATTGAAACCACAATTCCCCGTTTTCAATTTTCACTTCATTCATTTCAAAAATTCTGTAATTTCAACATGTCTCTGATTATAAAAACAGGTATATAAAGCAATAATGCAATTATTCATTTAAAAAAAAAAATCTTATTTTAATACAAACAAGAAAATAATTACTCGCCTAAAATCTTAAATGACATCTTCAATAGTTATCCCTTCACTACACTACATCATCAATCTTTTACCAATCTCAAACCTGAATAGCCTTCTTCCATACTTCCTAATTAAATTAAATAAATGAATATAATAATTTAACTAATTGTATCATTAATTCTAATAATAACATTGACCTTAACCTGTACCTTATAGGATTTCAGATCGATCTCCTCCCTTACTTGCACATAAAATTTCTTGCTAGCCTCTCTGATCTCAATTAACATTTTTCGCATTAACATATTAAATATATATAAATTTAACGAAATAAAATTCAAATAAACAATTCTAGAACAAGAACTTACCTTCACTCGCACATTAGGGTTTCACTAGCCTTTGACTCTCCACTTCAAGCCCGCAACTCTTCCTCTTCCCTCGTACAGAAAGTTTGCATCATCTCTTCCCCATCTAATTTCGGGATTTAAATAGCTTTGATCCCGATTCAATAAAGTTTTTCATTAAACACACATATGCACGCCCCAACGCATGCATGCACGCCCTCACACACGCACGCCCCCACAAGCACACACACAACCACAAACTTTTTATTATTTTTTTTAATAAAACTATGATTGATTGCCCTGCCTACATGCACGAAGGCCCCTTTTCTTCCTCCACAACACGAGCACAGCGCCTAAGTCGTCTGACCCCCTTCCTCCCTCTTTGATTGCAACTCAATCCAGCATCACACATGCACGACGCCGCCGCCTCCTTCCACTACACATGAGTACAATGTTGTTGCCACCTTCGGTTAGGGCTTAGCGTCGAAAGGCTCAACTAACCATCCCGCATGCATGCAAGGTTCGCTCCACTACTTCCTCCTTCGTCCTTTCTCCTTCCTCTCGACGGAGCCGCATACTCCTTCCTTCGGCTTTTTCTTCTCCTTCAAAATCTTCTCCTCCTCCTCCCGTCTTCACTCACTGGCAAACCACTTGACTAGACAATGTGTCGGATGTGAAGATCCTTGACGAATCCGCAAATTAGGGCTAGAAACGACCCGCCTCGCTTCCTCCTCTCTGATTTCTTCTTCACTCTCTCTCTTTCTCGTTTGTTCGCTCTTTGAAGGCTACGGGTCAAAGGACAGCAAAAAGCCCCCTCTCGACTCTAATAATCGAACCGCTCGACAGTTATTTCGAATCGATACATCTTATTTCATATTATTATTATTATTATTATTATTATTATTATTATTATTATTATTATTATTATTATTATTATTATATTATATTTTTTATATTTCAGTTATTAAATTTGCAGTACCAAAAACAAAAAACAATTAACCAGATGTATGCACATTGGATTCTCTTTTATAAAAATTCAACCTTGGATTAAAGTATAAATCTGGATCACAAAATCGTGTTGTTGATGCATTTAGCCGTAAATCCAATATTCTCACCAACATGCAAGCCAAAATCACTATTGTTGAATTCATTAGACCTTTAAGACTGTGATCATGACTTTGATGAAATCTGGAAGCAATGGACTCAATTTAACAGCATTAAAGATTATTCACTACAGCATGGATTTCTATTCAAAGGTTATCATTTGTGCATTCCGGATACCTCGTTGAGAACTCAACTCATCAAGTAGATTTATGTCCATGGTCTAGCAACGATCAATAGAAACCTCTTTCCCAATTCAAAGATGACTTCTTCTAGCCACACATTTGAGAAGATGTTATCACGTTTGTGGCAAAAATGTCCCATCTGTCAACCATAAAAGGAAACAGCCGAAAATTTCGGGTATTCATCACGTTGTCCATTCCCAATTCATATTAGGAAGATATTCGCTTGGAATTCATCGTGGGACTTCCCAAGACCAAGAAGGGCACCAATTCCATCATAGTGGTTATTGACAGGTTTTCCAAAATGGTGCAATTCCTTGCTTGCAAGAAAACCTTTGATGCCATTCATATCAAACGCATATTCTTTCATGAAGCGATTCCCTTTCAAGACATTCCTCACAATCTTACTTCAAATCGTGATGTTAAATTTGCCAGCAATTCCTTCATTCCAAAATGGTATTCCTTGCTTGCAAGAAAACCTTCGATGACATTCATATCAAATGCATATCCTTTCATTAAGTTGTTTCGCTTCATGGCATCCCTCACAGTCTTACTTACATTATATGGTTAATGACAAGTTTCCAAAATGGTGCAATTCGTTGCTTGCAAGAAAACCTTTAATGACATTCATATCAAACGCATATTCTTTCATGAAGTTGCTCCCTTTCATGACATTCCTCACCATCTTATTTCAAATCGTGATGTTAAATTTGCCAGCTACTTCTAGCGTGTGGTGTGGAAGCGTTAAACAACATCATTGCAACTGAGCATAGCTTAACGCCCACAAAACAGAAAAATGAAGGTTTTCAATTGCACCATTGAAAATATACTATGTTGTTCAGTACAGAGCCATCCAAACCGGTGGGAAGAAGTATTAAGACAAGCCTGGCTCGCCTACACTTCCACGGACTGGTTAAAATCCATTTGGCATTGTATACACCCAAGGTACCTAATCACATCATTGATGTGGTTGTTCTGCTCAAATGCGAGGGTAAATTAGCAGTTTATATGGCGAACGATATTACACAAATGCTGTCAAATATCTGCTCCAGCTTAACAGTTTCCATTGATGATTACCAAGATTATGAAAACCACATCAACCATTGAACTGGAAGAAGAAGAAGAGATTCAATGTTCAAAGATCTAGATTGAACCGGGGTTTAAACAGAATGACTTAAAAGATATTATAATTATTTAATATGACAAGAAGCATATATTTTTTAAATATATAGCAGAAAAAACAGCGTGTACCAGTTTAACTATTAGAACTTTGTCATAGCGAATGTCTGAAAGCTTTTCTCTTAGTTCCTCGGCTAAAATGAACTGCTTACCACCGGAATAGCCACCATGGCCACCAACAGCAGTTACCATGTGCCCATGAGACAGCAGCTTACATCTCCCACAGAGTATTGTTCTGAGTTGGTGATGCCTCTTTTTCTGTCACATGTTTGATAAATAAAATTAGAAACCAGCTAAGAAAACAAATCTTTTCAAGGAAACAAACTTCTCAATTAGACAAGGTGAAGCAACCACTAAACTATCAACAAAATAACGATTGGAACAGACAGTATCATTTGACAATTTACATTAACAGCAGAAAAAGTAAACGGAGCATTGACACTTTGTTAGTCTCCAGAACTAAACCATATAAATCAGGCATCAACATTCCATGCATACTTGATCTTCAACCATGTGAGATCATAACCTGGGAAAGGAAAAATTGGTTGGGCTACCATTATTACTCTTGGAGTAGAATAGTGCTTCTAAGACCGAGTCCATCCCCAAACAGGACTTCCCCCATATCCTTAAGCCACACCATATATCAAAGTTCAAAGCACCACATGGAAACCATTAAAATGTGGTGTGGATTCTGAGGCTGCAAGAAGGAGAGACAAGTCTTAATCCTTGGATTATAGGGGGGAAGTCCAATACATGACTCCTTATATAATCCTGAGAGTGTGATTAGCAACACAGTAGAATTTTTCTCCTTCTTTGAATTGAGATAGAAACATTCTTTTATGACTCATTTTTGGAGAATCTGAACCAAGGTAGAGCCACCTAGATTGGGACTTCAACGATACGGCTAACTTACTACAGTGAACTCTAGTAAAGGGAAAAAATTTGCCTACGTAAGACGCACGCAGCGATGCGTGCGATGCCCAATCACAAAACGCCACGTAATTTTACCGGGCCCACTCCATTAAATAAATATATTAAATAAATATATTAATGCGGAATAAAACCGCACGTGACCCGTTACCTGGCCCGCGGTGTAACTCCATTGTACCTCGATTTGTAACTTCAATATACCTCCCGCGGTCGGCCTGCTGTAACCCGATTGTAACCGCAGTATACTAGCCATATACCTTCCGCGAATTTATCTTGGGTATACTCCGCAGTACTATTTCATGTAACGCTCTTGTAACCGGAGTAAACCCAAGATATACCTTTCACGGTACAGGGTTCTGTAACGCGCTTGTAACCGTCATATACCCCAGATATACTCCTCGGTACAGAGCCATGTAACGCGTTTGTAACTGTGATATAATGCAGATATACCTTCCGCAGTAAATAAAAATGTAACGCGAGGGTAAGTTTTTTGTAACCTGCTTGTAACCTTACCATTATACCGCGGGTGTAATCTGCCTGAAACATCCTTATAACGCTGAACCG
>NW_018164519.1:15076-16845 GCF_001263595.1 Phalaenopsis equestris | reverse complement strand
AAGAACTAAATTTAGCTCAGTTTTTTGAACTCCCGCCGCACCCTCAAGATCATATTATGACAATGCACATAATAAATTGTTGGAATATTGATCGAATGGCATTCCACCTCGGAGGGAAAGATGTAAAATTTTATGCTGATGAGGTTGCACTCCTGATTGGCATGCCAAATAGAGGTTTCCCTGCATACTAGAGTAATGCCCCGCCAGCTAGGATGGATGCGCGACAAGTAAAGACAGCACTACTGAACTATTCAGCAGGGGAGTCCTCGAATACCTTTTTACAATTATTAATAAAGTTTTTAATGTCAAATTTACTTTTTCCCTCAAGTAACTTCAGAATGTCACAAGAGTTGTCGTCTATTTGTGAGGATATTAAATCATTTACAGTTTATAATTGGCCAGCAACTGTATGTAATTTCCTGACCGAACAACTCAATATCTGTGCCACGAAAATAAAGAAAGACCAGCCGTTGGGATACATTATTGGGTTTGTATTCCTTCTGACGGTTAGTATTATTCACATAAGTTATGAAGATTAATTTTAATATAATTAACATCATTTATTAATTAAGTACAGTTAATTATCGTATCATGTTTAATGCAGCTGTGGTTTTATGAGCATACCTCCTTAGTCCTCCCAGCAGTGCCTGAGATTAGGCCAAGAATGTTGAGGTGGCCAGTTAACGTAAAGTGAAATTTGGTTAAGATACAACTAACCTTCAAGAGGCTGACAGTCACTGAGTGAGTTAGTTATTTATTTATTTCATATACAGTCTCATTATAATTTGATAATAAATTCATTATGTTTGACTATATTTATTGCATTGCACGTTTATGATCATTTCATTGAAATAAAAGCCAGCGAACATCAATTACTTGCCTCAGCTCGTGATGAAACATCCAACCCCAAAAAGCATCTCCCACAACAGGACACTCATTCCCGACCGCCATCTCCCACATTCATTCATATTTCTGATGTAGTTCCTTACCGCAGTGTTTCAGAGTCAACACATGCCCACACATATACAGATATCAGCCCTCCTATTATTGCTCTCCAAGAAATACATGCACTGCTTAAGGATCATCATAAATTGTTCATATACTTCAAAAGCGAAGTTGACAGTCGTCTTACAAATATAGAAAATATAATTACAGAAATAAAAGCTGAAGTTGTTTGTTTATATAAAATAAAGTAATAGAAGAACCTGGTGGGGAATTACCATTGAAGCGGGTCATAGCGTCCCCACTAGGTAGCTTAATTCGAAGGATTAAAGTCAGAGAGGATAGAAGGAAACGATAACTCAATTCCCCGTACATGGTATTTGAACAAAAAAAGAAAAGTAAACTAGCCCAGGCAGCAACTGGGGAGATTGAAGAGGTATATACATTTCAAATTCATGATAAAATTAAATGCTTCTTTAATTAATATAATTACCATCATATAGTATCTTATTCACACCTCCAACCTATTAATTAGCATATGATGGTAATTATATTAATTAAAGAAGCATTTAATTTTATCATGAATTTGAAATGTATATACCTCTTCAATCTCCCCAGTTGCTACGTGGGCTGGTTTACTTTTCTTTTTTCGTTCAAATACCATGTAGGGGGAACTGAGTTACCGTTTCCTTCTATCCTCTCTGACTTTAATCCTTCGAATTAAGCTACCTAGTGGAGACGCTATGACCCGCTTCAATGGTAATTCCCCACCAGGTTCTTCTATTACTTTATATAAACAAACAACTTCAGCTTTTATTTCTGTAATT
>NW_018164519.1:5609-13259 GCF_001263595.1 Phalaenopsis equestris | reverse complement strand
TATATCTGCATTATATCACGGTTACAAACGCGTTACATGACTCTGTACCGAGGAGTATATCTGGGGTATATCACGGTTACAAGCGCGTTACAGAGCCCTGTACCGCGGAAGGTATATCTTGGGTTTACTTCGGTTACAAGAGCGTTACAAGAAATTGTACCGCGGAGTATACCCAAGATAAATTCGCGGAAGATATATGGCTAGTATACTGCGGTTACAATCGGGTTACAGCAGGCCGACCGCGGGAGGTATATTGAAGTTACAAATCGAGATAAAATGGAGTTACATCGCAGGCCGAATAACAAGTCACACGCGATTTTATTCCAAATTAATATATTTATTTAATGGAGTGGGCCCGCCTAAAATTACGTGGTGTCGTCGCTCCGTGCGTCTTACGCAGACAAATTTTTCCCCATGAAGTGACATGCAAAAAATTCAGTTTTTTTTTTATTTTTTATTTTTGAGTTTAAATTTGAGAGTGTGTTCGGAGTTGAACAGGACAAGACAATTTGAACACACAACCCGCCCTTAACCGTTCTCTTGCATGTCTCCAGAAGTTTACTGCCGGCGGGAGAGAGAGAGAGAGAAGGGAAGGGATCACTGATCACTGTCATGTTGAAATGCTATCTTCCAATTCTCTAGCGTTGGCAAGAATGGTTGTGGTGGCGGTGGGATCCCTTTCGGTTCTCCTTTGTGGTTTGCGAACGTGGGAATCTCCTGTGCTTTGGTGCTGTTCGCAGGTATCATGTCGGGGCTTACCCTCGGCCTTTTTTCGATGGGTTGTGTCGAGCTGAAGATCTTGCAGCGCAGCGGCACAACAACAGAGAAGCGGCGGGCAGGTGCGTTCACCAAGTTAGTTTAATCTAGCAGGTTTCCCCGATAGCTATGCTTAATGGTTTGTCTTTTGATGTGCTAATTTTTACCCATTCAGAAGTATGGATGATCGGACAAAGTTCCCATTTTTAATTCATACAATTCTGATTGCAGCCACTTATTTTTACTGTCCCAATTTATCGAACTGTACATAATGCCCTCATTTCTATCTATAGAAAGGTGCCATGCAACTTATAACAAGACTGGCCACATATATTAATGGATTTTGTCCTACACTCCAAATACTTTGTAGAGAGATTAACCCACGGTACTATGGAAAGCCATAAAGTAAAACCTCAAGGCCTTGTTTGTTTCCAGTTAGAATTAGTAGATTGCATGCCTAATTTTTAAATCAAGCCAAATCTTCGGCTGTTTGCTTGAGTTTGGAAGATTTGGGAAAGATGCGGTAAATCTTAAGAGCTGTTCAACTACAAATAGGATTTAGCAAATTCTGAAAATTTAGATTTTTGGGCTGTTCGGTTAGAGGTTGATGTCTGGGTGGTAAATAAAGATGGAAGGAAAATTTAACCAAAGTCACAATGGCAGAATGATCATGATGCTGGAAAAGAACACTGACATCAACATTACTAGTAGACTTGCTTTTGTCAATAAGGAAGGAAGTTGTCTCCGACACTAGAGAGAATGAATGGTGAAAGTGGAGTAGTCCAGAGTGATAGTGTTAGAAAATAAGAAGAGTTTTTGAATAATTTTTTGGGAAATTTACATAGGGAACACATACTTCTCATATATTTATATATCTCTCATCTAAATTTTCACATTTACATATATAAAACTTCCGTGTTCTATGCATATGCATGAAAAGGTAGGTGTATTTCACTTTTAAAAAGTGTTATAAGTGTTATTTTTTGTTATCATACTAATGATTTGAGTTCTATGTGTGTAAATAAATATGAAATTTAGGTGTGAGATGTGTAAATACATAAAAATCATGTCTTGTATATGTAAAGACCCAAAATTTTTTTGTATATTTTTTCCCACCATTTTTTTTATGTATTCTTAAAGTCTGAGAGCTAAAAAAATATGCAACAAATTTATCGTAATTTTTTAGTCAAAATAATTCATCATTTTCTTAGTTCTCAAAATGACTTTCACCCAGATAAAAAATAACATGAAAAGAGCATAAAAGGAAAGTATAAAGAGGATATCTCTAGACAAAATTTCTTCTATAGTAGGCTTTATCGATAAGGATTTATCAAGCGGATGTAAACTCTCAAGTTTCAGCAAAAATTATTTCGTGCGGACACCACATGCAGAGATTTATGTTGTGTCTGATTTCCACCCTCTATCACGGGTTTGGTAGGACCTACTTTCAATTTTAAAAACAAAAAAACAAAAAAAAATCTCACCAAACCCGTGATGGACGGTGAAGATCGGACACTGCATGTATCTCTGCATGAGGTGTCTGCACGGAATAATTTTTCCAATCTTAAGGCCAGAAATTGGATAATAGCATTAGGATAAATAGCTTTGTTGTTGTTGTGGAGATATAACAAAAAATAAGAATAGCCAAAGAAATTTTTTTTCAAATAGAAGAGGTAAAAGAAAACAAAGCTAAGAACTTGTAATATATACATAAAAATGACCCTCTGCAGAAAGGGCGGGAGACTAACAAAAGTGTATCCATATAAGCTAAATTGATTGATATACGCCATTGTAGCAAAATGAAAATACCAAATTGGAGTATTAGCTCAAAGAGATTGTGAGATATCATACAAGTGCATATCAGAAGACAATTGAGCCCTGCGAGCTAGAAAGATAAATTGAGCATGTATGCATAGAATTTGTAACCAATCAAACATAATGAATAAAGGAAAAAAATATATAATAACTTATAAAATTTTTAATATCTCTTCAGAATTAGTTGTAAATGTATTGGTATTATTAAATACTTGCAACGTGTTGTATTTAATAATAAAGAAATGTTCATTATGTGTACGTTATTTCAACAAACCTTGTTAATGTGGACATTAAAAAAATAAATGAACATGAGTTTCTCTAAAAGAAAATCATAAATACAATTGTAACTACTATGAATGCCCCTAGCATTTAGAACGTCATTAGTTTAGGGTCCAGTAATTTCTTTTTCAAATAGTAAGGGCAAATATGATTAAATATCTTTAAAATCAAACATAGTTGCTCCAATTAATTTTAGAACAAGAAAAATAAACACATTTGTGGGCACAATGATCAATACCTATCTAGAGGCACGTTTTGTGTTTAGTATCAATTGAAATTTTTAAAATGAATAGAAACATGGCTAATAAAAGAGGTGGAGACCACCCGTCTTTAACAGGCAAAATTTTTCCCTCGGGTCCCCGAATGGTCCGCTCCGTCTGCTACCCAACTAAAAGGCGCCATGTGGACTTGCGTACCCATATTTACACGTAATGAAAAAAGCAAAAAAAAAACGTGTTTAAGCACGGCCTAGCCCGACGTGCAAAATTTTACATATTATCCTACAAATTTTACTTATTATCCCACCTTTTTTGCGTCTTCCCTCCAGTATTTTTCGTATTATCCCTCAGAAACTTCTATTCTGCATAATACAGTAGAAAAGAAGGTTTCAAAAAGCGTTTTTTTTTCTCTGTTAGGGTTTGGTCGCTGCATTTATGATGGAGATAGATTTCTCTCTTAATTAAGAATTAGAGCACATGGATGACGAAATCAATGTCAACGTGTTTGAAACGGATGTAAGTTTTTTTGCTTACTTGAATCTGTTTTCCGTTTTTCAGTGTATGTTGCGGACCGTCAGGTCTCCTAACCGAAAAAGAGCTCCGTACATCAGGTCGGGTCGGACTCTAGCGAAATTTTTTTTTAAATTAATTGGGTCCCACATTTTCCACGCGGCCAAATTTAATTGGCCATTGTACGTTGCGGACCATATGTTGCGGACCGTTAGGTCTCCTGACCGAAAAAGAGCTCCTTTAACAGTATCACTTGCCTTTTACAATAACATCACAAAGCTTATCATGAATTGGATGATGGAACCAAGTAAAAGTAGCAAACCTGAAGTTCTCAAAAATATAAATGCCATTGAGTCATGGATCAAAGTATAATAATAGATTGTTATTAAGAGTAATATGAAAAATTAGGCATCTTGTAATTTTCTCGGTCACTTGTTACAAATCCTTTCTGAAGCAAAAAAAATTTATTTTTGTATACCAAAGAGATGCGTATTGGCTAAAGAAACAATTAGAAATATAATGCATTTAAATGATCATAGATTTACATATTAGATTAATAGCATCAAGGTTAGGAAGGCCGAGACCGCCACAAACCTCATGAAGAATGGAAGTGCTCCAAGCAACTATACACAATTTTATAATATATTGAACATTGAAGATATTTTTTCTCTAAAATCATTGGGTGTGTTGGCCGATATAAACCAATAATACAGAAAACTTCAAATAGTATTTTTAATGAATTGCAACCTACCATTAGCAACTAGTAGCTTTTGTTTCCAAACTGAAAGACAATAGTAAAGTGTATCCATAAATTTATGACAATCTATTTAGTCTGTTAGTTTTAATATATATACCCAGGTAGTCTCAAGGTAAAATTTTATATTGAAAACATCTGACATCACATATTTGATGTTGTGAAGTAAGGTTCATGAGCTAAAAGAAAAATGATAAATTTGATGTTTTAGCACGCGTTAGAGACACTGTTAAAAGCATTAAGAATGTCATTATGATTATTTATAAAGTGGATATCATTTTTTTCAAAAACAATCAATATATCAACATAAATAAGGTAGGAGTTATATTTGTCATAATCGATCATAGTGACAGAAAATAACATTTAATTTATTTATTAAGCATATTGGAGAACTAAACATATTTAGTGTGAATTTTATTCACTTAATGAAATATGAGAAAATCGATACACGCCATATTTATATAATCAAAAGTCTTCACAAAATTTATTTCAGAATAAAATCTCTTTATAGATTTAGATAAATTAAATCCATAAAGAAGCGATCGAGATAAAATGATGTTGTTGCAATATCTCAACCGACAATGAAGGCAGCTTCGACAAGATGTATAATGCTAGGGGGGAGAAAGTTTAGTATTTTAGTAATAAGTTTATAGATAAGTTTATAGATAATATTACAAAGCGACATGGGTAAATAATTTTTGAGCATGAAATTCATTTGGAATAAGAATTAAAAATTGGCAAATCTCATAGAACTCAAAATGTTTGAAGAAATTAGTCCTTTATTGCTTGGAAAGGACACTCACAGGGCAAAGATCAAGAGAAAGAGGAGAGAAAAGACGATGAGATCTATGCAAATTGTCCTATTATGGGTTTAGAAGGTAGTTCACCCCGACAACGCAGAGCTTGATGAAATGAAATAAATCTGTTTTGTAATCTCAAATAAAGACTTGCATGCAAGTAAAAAAGGAAATATTTTATTCACACTAAATAATTCACTAATACTACAGAAAATAAGAGAAATTAACTGAATATAAAAATGATAACTATAAATGACTACACATGCCCAAAAAGAAAAAAACAACAACTAAATCAACTGAAAAAATATTGAAAAGGAAAAACTAAAACTGCAAAGCGTGCTCCATTGGAGACTATCATGCTGGTGGCTGAATAAAACATATTAGAAAAATATATCAAAGAGTGAGTTTGACAAACAAACTTAGTACTAACAATCATCTATTAAAGCATAAATATAAAAAAAAATGGGGCATGTAGTATAAACAACAATAAGGACGATCACTACATGCATATATAACATTGTAAGACAACAAGAAAGTGATGGACATCAAATATGTATATCATAAGGAAACATGCAATAATTTTTCATCAACTTTCTTATTATTCAATTTTCCAATTATTATTCATATAATTAGCTTTAATAAACACACTAAACCCGCGAAAGTTGATATCAAACCAAGGAAACCTGATGATTTTGTGTAGTTGTCATTCAACAAACCCATCAACCCATCTAGCTAATATCTAAAAGGATTTCACTAACCAACACACCATCACACACAAGCATACAAATTTTTTCATTGGAATAACATATACGTAATATGATATTTAATGTAAGCTTGTGATATGACAAATACAATTTTATGAAAGTAAAGTGCACGGAAAGTAAAATATCATAATTGCAAGGTTACTCAAATATGTCGAAATTTTATAACAATAAATTAGAGATATTAGTAATTTTATCATGAGAAATAATTAAAGCCTATAATAAGTGCAAAAATATAATTGAAGTTGTAAGAACATGACCGACATTAGATATTGTGTATTTACTACAAATAATAAGGATCAACATTCATAACTAGAAAGGGCGTGTTTATTCTCCAATAAAAAAATGCTGCTTACCTTAAGATGGTAAGCACAACACTTATACGACTTAGACGGTTCGACTATCAATCCTACACCACTTAGTAAATAAAAAATAATAATTATGCAATTAGATTTACTTTTTCATTAAATTAGGTGTATTCTAATATGCCTACCAAGATTTAAGATATGTGTGTATATATAATAAATCATTATGAGAAAAAGAAATTGTTAACTTAATTAACTTTAACCAATATAATCAAAATATTATTTTGTTTTGGCTTTATTATAATATAAAAGAAAACAAAATTTCTGCTTTCTAAATAAAAATTTGAGATATTTAAATAAAGATTTAATAAATAGTAAAGAAAATGACATCTTTTAATCCTACAAGTTTTTAAATCCCATTTCTCCTTCAGTTTGCCTTGATTCTAGGATTTAGCAAAATCTTGTTGGGAGATATATTTATGGGATTCAGAGGAGTTGGTGCACTCGCGAGGGAGGGAGGCAAAGAAAGAAGAGTGATATTTCTCAGTGGTTTCAAATATGAGCAGAACAAAAGTTTCGGTGGTCTCTGCAAGCCCATGTTCCCACCGTTGCCATCTTTGTTAGCTCCATTTGTGATTTTATCGCAAGGTTTTCAGGCTCCGATAGTAGGAAGGGAGGCGATCGGGATGATGCTCTTAGCCCCGCTCTGATTGAGGGCTGGGATAGTGACAAGGGCAGAACCAATCTCTTTTTTTAGTGGGATAAACTCCAATCGAGACTAAACATAGGAGAGATCAAGGTAACATAGAACAAAGTGATATTTTATGATGGACAAAACTGATATTTCAGATGGGGGCAAAAAGACCAAATTGCCCTCTCATATAAGTTAAAGCCTGAATTTGATGGGGGAAATTGCCCGCTTGGATCATGCCTGGGTCCGCCCAAGGAGACGACTATTCGATAGCCCAAATCAGGAAGGCGGCAAGAGGGAGTGGGGAGCCAAATCAGGAAGGTATCGGGAAAATAAATGAAAGATTCACAAAATCCTGATTGGGAAGTTCGAACAAAAAAGAAAATGAGAAAAAAATTTCATAGAAAAATTCAAGGCTTATAAGAAACCAAAATGCTAAGAATTTACAAATAAGAATTTAGGGTTATTTACACATATAGCACCTGAAATTTTATTATTTACAAATTTAATATTTTCAGTCATTCTTCAAATTCGTAAAAATTAAAAGCCTTGGCAGAGCAAGTCAATCCAAGTACTCGCGCTCGATTACAGTCTCGAATGGCAACGAGCATCAGCTGATCGCATATTCACAAAAACCCTAGCAGGCAGCAATGGTTTCTCTTCTCCCAACGAATACCCTTTTCTCTTCTTCATCCTTTACCCGCCTCCCTCCATCCTCATATTCTCCGCCCCTACCTTCATGGCCGACGAAAACCCTACCGACC
>NW_018164519.1:0-3534 GCF_001263595.1 Phalaenopsis equestris | reverse complement strand
CAACCCCCTCCCGCCCCCCTCCTCTGCCCGCCGCCGCTCAATCAGTCCCCGTGCCGTCCTCCAGTGGAACCGCAAGCCACAGCTCGCTGGTGAGACCCCGCGCGTGGTCGTCATCACCTCCGGCAAGGGGGGCGTCGGCAAGACCACCACCACCGCCAACATTGGTCTCTCCCTGGCCCGCCTCGGCTTCTCCGTTGTGGCCATCGACGCTGATGTCGGCCTCCGCAACCTCGACCTTCTCCTCGGACTAGAAAATCGCGTCAACTACACAGCTGTCGAGGTCCTCAACGGCGACTGCCGTCTCGACCAGGCTCTCGTCCGCGACAAGCGCTGGCCCTCGCTTGAGCTCCTCTGCATATCCAAACCCCGGTACAAACTCCCCCTCTCCTTCGGCTCCAAGGCAATCACATGGCTCGTGGACGCCCTCCGCTCCCGCACGGACGGACACCCGGATTTTGTACTCATAGACTGCCCTGCTGGCATTGATGCTGGTTTCATTACCGCAATTGCCCCCGCCGACGAAGCCGTCCTCGTTACCACTCCCGATATTACCGCTCTCCGGGACGCCGATCGCGTCACCGGTCTTCTTGAGTGCGACGGCATTAGGGACATTAAGATGATTGTCAATCGAGTGAGGACGGACCTCATTCGCGGTGAGGATATGATGTCAGTGCTTGACGTACAGGAAATGCTCGGCCTTCCGTTGCTCGGAGTAATCCCAGAGGATGCCGAGGTTATCAAGAGTACCAATAGAGGCCTTCCTTTAGTGTTGAACAACCCACCGGCACTGGCAGGCCTGGCATTCGAGCAGGCTGCTTGGAGACTCGTGGAGCAGGACAGTATGACGGCTGTGATGGTAGAGGAGGAGCCTAAAAAGCGTGGTTTCTTCTCCTTTTTTGGAGGATAAAAGGTGAACGCTTCCTCTATTGCTGCTGCTGCTTTTAAGAGGTGTCACTGATTATCTTCATTCTTTTTGTGCATTTTTTTTATCAAACTGTTAATGTGCCAGTTCTGAGTTTTGCCTAGAGATGCAGAGCTTTTTAGGTTTATTTTTATTTTATTTATTTATTTTTTTTGTAAAATACATGAGAGGATCAGTTATCATCTGTGAGAATGGATTTTTGTTCTATTTTCTTATATTTGGCATCGTGTACCGTATTGCTTGTTCAGTTGCTACGTTTAATTTTCAGGAATGAAATTTGTGTAAGTTTTCAAGTCTCTTGTTCCTGGAATGACCTTGGGAGATAAGAGTTGTCTACAGCAAGAAGATTTACGCGTGTTAGGGTTTTTTAATTGCTTGCAAGCTTGCCTTACGAGCTGAACTTTCATCTATCTGTCATAAAAGGTATGAATATTATTTTTTCTATTTTGAAATGTCTATAATTGTCACTCTATCATGCGACTAAAGAAGTGTCCAAATATGTGAATTGCCCTCCTAAGTCAAAATCAGTATGACCAAGGAAAATTGTTCCTGCATTTTAGAGCATGTAGTAACTTTTTTCAGTGTTTGGTGTATATTTTTAGGTGTTATTTAGAAGTTTGTATGATGTGAATAAGCTTATCATAACTAGATTTGCTACTTTGATAGCTCTAGGTGATACCTTAGGACCGAAACGTGGAACAACTTGACAACGCTGGGCGTGATGAATGAATATATGAACATATTTTGTACTCATGTAAGGCTAGAGGTTTGTATACACAAAATATAAGTAACAAATAGTAAGTAAAAAAATATAAATTTGTTTCATTTTATCAGAGTCAATTAGTAATATAATTGGAAAAAAATCATGAAACTAATTGGAATAAACTTTAACATCAAATGAATAAGCAACTCCAAAAAAGTCAAAAGAACTAAAATGAAATGATACACGAAT
Source organism: Phalaenopsis equestris (assembly GCF_001263595.1). Taxonomy (NCBI): domain Eukaryota; kingdom Viridiplantae; phylum Streptophyta; class Magnoliopsida; order Asparagales; family Orchidaceae; genus Phalaenopsis; species Phalaenopsis equestris. The sequence goes on along the minus strand of NW_018164519.1, from coordinate 1,660 downwards.
CAAAATATCAAAGTGCAACTATTGTTGAACGGTATGTATTAGACTGACACCTAAGGACAATTTTGTTTTTTATTAATTATTATTACGAGGTATAAATATGGCTAATATGTTCAGCGTTAGATTATGCTCTGATGAGATTGCTGTATTGAGTCTTAGGATTAGGGTTTGGGAGAGATCTACTACCTCTGGAATTGTAATTGTTATGGTAATGGTTTGAGAGAGATCGTTTACTGCTCGAATTATAGATATATCTTTTACGTATTCGAGTTGTGTTGTTTTGTGCTATCGAAGAAAAACATTTACTTTCCCCAATTTCAGTGGAAGTTCCTATCAAATTGGTATCAGGACAATCAAGTTCTGGGAGATCATTGATGTCATCGCGAGATATAAAGCTTTCATCTTCAATAATAACCAATTTTTGAGAAATCAGAGTTCTGGTGGCATAAAATTATACCCAATTTTTGCACTCCTCAGATTTCAATCAAAATAATTTTATAAAATTCTACACGAAAAATCGATCTATTCCATATAAAGCACCACACATGAATAATGAACGAATTGAGGGATATAAAATTTGAAAGTCATAAGTTTTAATAAGTTAATTAAAATTAATTAATTCTTTAATCCTCCCTTAATCCCACAGCTTTACTGTTTCCAACCGACTAATGCTTGTATGTGCATGTTCAAAAAAGGATTTTATCCCCTAATGGTATAAGCAACAGACGCCAATGTCCCAACGTGCGTAGAGTTTTTCTACCATGTCAGACAATTGTGATTGTTAGATTATTAACCACTGTGCCGACGGGATAATATCGGTCAGGGGCGAGTAGACAAGAGCTTATTTTCTCAGACAATTGTAATGTTTACATTACTAACTGTTGTGTCGACGAGAGCCGACAAAGCAAGTATCGGTCAATGGTGTGTTAGGTTTGTTGACGGTGATATTTACAGAGACAAATGTATATGTAAAATATAAAGTAAAAGTAAATTTAAGCTAAATGCTTATAGAAGATTGAGTATGTTTATTTAAAAAAAGTTATTGATGCATGCATTAACATATATCAAATTGCTTATAAGTATATATATCATATTACCTATAAAATAAATATGAAAAACCAACATATTTTTTGATTTTTTATAGACTCACATATATACAATATTATTTTTCTTAGATTACTGTTGTTGAGTTGTGTGATTACTTCTGGGTTATCTTTCGATAACTCATTATGTTGCTCTAATATTATTTTTAGGGTTTGGGAGAGATCGCCTACGTCTCGAATTATAAGTGTTTATCTTTTATATATTCTGTTTGTGTTGTTTTGTGCCATTGAAGAAAAAATATTTTGCCATAATTTTGCTGAAGTTTCAGCCATTCAGCTCTTATGATGATGGTCCACCAAACACATCGGTAGAACCTGCTATAATAAAATATCAACAAAAAATTTTGATGAATAAAACTTAATAATTAACTATTATTTACATAGTTTAGGAAACCAAACCTAACCGGCTGATTCGACCGTTAACCGGTCGGAGGTCCAGTTCTGGATGACCTCAAAACCATCCCCACATTGAACCGGAATGAATCAATTGGAATCGGTGGTCCAACCGTTGTATGGGCTATAATAGGCGGCCCAACCGTTTAATCAGTTTATTTTTAGAG